>NC_138240.1:29695671-29842749 GCF_964197995.2 Scardinius erythrophthalmus
AATGAATGGACACCATTTTGAAAGCTTATTCCAATATTTAATGTCAAACTGTTTAAAGACAAATGTAGTGCCAAAACGACTGCACAACAGTATAAAAATCAGTTAATTAAAAATATCCAGATACAGGAGCAATCTATTATAGTGACACATACATTAACGTAAAAAAAATTGCTATGATGAAGTTGAATATATTTACAAACCAAGAGATGAGATTCAAGTTTGTTATGTGAACATACATTTGTTTCTTCGCTTTAAATAACAAATACGCAAAAACATAAGCACAACATTTTACATTCTCAACTTTCATTCTATATCCTTGTGATTATTGGTCACTTTTATTGTAACTATGCAATGAATATGTCCTTTAGCAAAACACCTGATGAACACTGACACTTTTTTGATAAAGGCATTAGGCAGAAATCAAGTACAGTTTATGAAGCTGAAAAGAGAAAACAAAATGCTTTAACAATATGGAAAAAGATAAATCACTATTTTCAATATTGGTTCTGCATATATCAAAGAGATCCTGAGGAGGAATGGGACTCCACATGAAGACTTTCAGAAACTGTGACAGACCAAAGGGTGCACCTCGCTGGACACATCCTATGCATGCCCAAACAACAACACCCAAACACAGTGATGAAGTGGACACCACCAGGAGGATGCAGGAGACAGGGAAGACCAAGGAAGACATGGAGACAGATGTTTCACGAAGACCTGAAGAATGTCAGTGTCCCATGGGAAGATGTGAAGAACCTGGCCACGGATCGAATACGTTGGAGGACAGTTGTTGCCCAATGTGCCCAGCACAGGACTTGATGCCGTTGTGAGTTTATAACTGTAGGATATGTTTTCTGTAAAGAGTGTTGCATAATTAAATGTTAAAAGCATTTTTATGTAATATGTTCACTGATATGTGGGCATTTCTATGAATAAAAGTATGTCTTTAATAGCAAGCAATAATCATGAAAATGATTTACATGCAAACGGGACAGTTATATATAAATAATCGAGTATCTGATGTCATGTGACAAGTCAGATAAGCTTTTCCAATCTTGCAAACAGAGGTAGGTTATGAGGTGTGGAGAGACATCATGTATCACTGGAACATAAACAGACGGAGACCAATTTGCAATTAATATAAACTTTCTGACAGTGTGTGTGACATCCGACAACTTTCCAAGAAGTGGCGCAACTGATTTACAAATATCGCGATAAATATGTACAGGAATTGAGGCAGTAGCCAATGACAGCACTAGGAGTAAAAGCTGCAGGATTGTGTACGAGTATACAAATATGTAAGAGTATCGTACGAATTTGACAACTTGTTAAATCTTGTGAATTATTAAGACTTTCAGACTATGTTTGTACTGATTGGGATATGGGTTTTGTGAGAAAAGTTTTAAGAAACAACAAATGCTTGATAAAATGTTTGATTTAGGGTTAAAACCAACACATACATACCATTGCGAATATTTGCCTTTGCAGCTGTCCGTCTTCTCCGTTTACTTCTCCTCAAACAATAATGGAATGACTGAGTCCGAAAGGCCCTTTTGGTCTTTTCAGCTGAAAAAAGAGAAAAGAAAATATCATTATGTATAATATATAGGATTATTTAAAGGGAAAAGTACTGATTTACCTTACAAATATTGGATGTTACATTATAAAGCCTTACAAGCATGGCAAGTGTTGTGGTTAATATGCATTTACAACAAATATCACTTTAAAACTATCAATACTGAGGTAAAAGCATGGTAAGTTTTGTGATTACTGTCCTTACTAAACCAATCACAGTACAACTAAGGTTACTGAGGTTTAAAGCATGGTAAGTTTTGTGGTTACTGTCCTTTTACCACACCTATCACAGTAAAACTATGGTTACTGTGGTAAAAGCATGGTAAGTGTTGTGGTTACTGTGCATTTACAATAAGTACCACATTAAAACTACAAATAGTGTGGTAAAAGCATGGTAAGTTTTGTGATTACTGTCTTACTACACTTATCACAGTAAAACTAATGTTACTGTGGTAAAAGCATGGTAAGTGTTGTTTTTACTGTGCTTCTACTACAAATACAACTTTGGAACTAATTGTACTATTTTTAATCTGATATGAATATCTAGGCCTATAGCACGTCACGTGACAGGCAGTGTTAATCACCCTGTTTTGAATTAGAAAGCAATGAAACGCAAAGTCTCCGTGGAGATGGCAGATATAATGGCAGATTAATATCGACAAACAGAAAAGACATGATATCACACATTATTAGGATAGCGTATTTAGGTATTTACCTCTATGGTATTTACTTACCAACATCTGACACACGTGAACTGATGCCAAATATCGCGATGTGTTCGGAACGAGACTTCTTCAGCGCGATTTCCTACTGATAAAATATAATTTTAGAAATATCAATAAACAGCAAAGCAAACCAGCTTCCCTGGCAATAAGACCGAAATAATAACATTAAAAAATACATAAAAATACATAAGATCTCGTGAATAAATGTTGATTAAACAGCTTCTCTGCTGCAGCCGACAGCCAGGCAGAAAGAATCGTGCTGTTATTATCCAGGGGGGCAGCGTTTCATATTATGTTGAAGCTTCCCCGGGCGCCGCCATTGGCTATCAGACCATCACCTGCTGTTAGCATCCCATTGACTCCCATTCATTTTGGCGTCTCTTTGACAGCGAATAACTTTACATCTGAGGCGTTTAAAGACTCCATTTGTCCATTATTTATTTCTAAAGAAACACGAAAATGTATAAAAGGCTCCATTACCTTGTATCTTACGTTATGGCCCCGTAGAAGCCGTTTTTGTAAAAATAGGCTAACGATTGCGTCATACCAACGCGACTCTCTGTCGCACAGTAGAGAGATTACCGTATGGACAGGAGGAGAAGCTCGCGCGCAATCGGGGGGACGTGGAGGCAAAATGGCAAAGTAATTAATCAGAATACTTAGCAAAAGCTGCTCCTGCTCCAGCTCATGGACAGCTCCTACTCACACTCTCCGTCTCTGCAAGTTTCGGAAGGGAATGATTCAGATTTCGCTTGGCACAGCTACTAGAAGACAGACGGGCTGCTCACGTCACATCTACGTCGTCAAGCTCAGTGTGAGTCTGCGCAGTACGCTCGACCATCAGGAAGTTAGTGCTTCTAATTGACTTCACTTGCCTCCGTTGAATCCAATGGGGTCGCTGTGTCCAGTTTATATACTGTCTATGTTATTATCACGAAAGACGCTTCCCATTGAAAATACATTAGTTTAAAAAACGTGCTGGTATTACGAAAATAACGAAATAAACGTGTCCGTGGCACGAATCAATAGATTAAATTACGTGACCATATCACGAACTGCCGTGAGATCACGTGCGTTGTTAAACTCACCGCTGAATGATCACGTGCGTTGTTAAACTCACCGATGAACGCGCTAAACCTTTGCGGGGACTTTGATATCAGATTGCGAGGGGTTTTAAACATCAAAAACCAGTTGGAGGGCCAGATAAAAAATATGTGGGTGCCGTCATTTGACTCGCCCTGGCATAGATCATATTTTGTAGCCCAATGAGAAAAAAGGGAGTAAATAATTAAAACAAAATGAACAGCATTAGCTGCTACGTGTGAAAAGAAACCTGCTTTGGATGTATTATGTTCAGGACAAACGTAATAGCACTGCAATAGATTGGCTATATTAGGTTAAGGACCAACGTAATAGCACTGCTTATATTAGGTTAAGGACCAACGTAATAGCACTGCTTATATGTTGGCATGTAACGTAATTGCGATTTGCAAAATAGTTTCCTCAGAACGTATTTCATGTGATACAGGGTTGGGTCGGTGACGTCACTGACGACGTTCCGCCTTTCCATTGGACTGATTATACACGTGCTTCACGACGCAATCACGCAGGGCGTTCCCACCGCGTCTCGACGCAGCTCGAGTTCCCTTGAAAGGGAACGCAAGATCGAGGACTCTTTGGCCAGAAATATGTTCAGGAGGTCAAAAGGGGACCTCTGTATAGCTGATTTATCATCAAAAGGAGTCTATAACTTTCTATAATTTGAAAATTTTGAGGACACTTTGACCACAAATAAATTCAAAAAGTCAGATATGGACATCTATATGGCTTATGAAGCATCAGAAGGAGAATGTATTAAAAACGCAAGATCGAGGACTCTTTGGCCAGAAATATGTTCAGGAGGTCAAAACGGGACCCCTTAATAGCGGATTTATCATCAAAAGGAGTCTATAACTTTCTATAATTTGAAACATTTTGAGGACACTTTGACCACAAATAAGTTCAAAATGTCAGATATGGACATCTATATGGCTTATGAAGCATCAGAAGGAGTATGTATAGAAAACGCAAGGACGAGGACTCTTTGGCCAGAAATATGTTCAGGAGGTCAAAAGGGGACCTCTGTATAGCTGATTTATCATCAAAAGGAGTCTATAACTTTACATAGTTTGAAAATTTTTTAGGACACTTTGACCACAAATAAGTTCAAAATGTCAGATATGGACATCTATATGGCTTATGAAACATCAGAAGGAGACTATGAGTATGTATAGAAAACGCAAGATTGAGGACTCTTTGGCCAGAAATATGTTCTGGAGGTCAAAAGGGGACCTTTGTATAGCTGATTTATCATCAAAAGGAGTCTATAACTTTCTATAATTTGAAAAATTTTGAGGACACTTTGACCACAAATAAGTTCAAAAAGTCAGATATGGACATCTATATGGCTTATGAAGCATCAGAAGGAGTATTTATAGAAAACGCAAGATCGAGGACTCTTTGGCCAGAAATATGTTCAGGAGGTCAAAAGGGGACCTCTGAATAGCTGATTTATCATCAAAAGGAGTCTATAACTTTCTATAGTTTGAAACATTTTGAGGACACTTTGACCACAAATAAGTTCAAAATGTCAGATATGGACATCTATATGGCTTATGAAGCATCAGGAGGATTATGTATAGAAAACGCAAGATCGAGGACTCTTTGGCCAGAAATATGTTCAGGAGGTCAAAAGGGGACCTCTGTATAGCTGATTTATCATCAAAAGGAGTCTATAACTTTCTATAATTTGAAAAATTTTGAGGACACTTTGACCACAAATAAATTCAAAAAGTCAGATATGGACATCTATATGGCTTATGAAGCATCAGAAGGAGTATGTATAGAAAACGCAAGATCGAGGACTCTTTGGAAAGAAATATGTTCAGGAGGTCAAAAGGGGACCTCTGAATAGCTGATTTATCATCAAAAGGAGTCTATAACTTTCTATAGTTTGAAAAAAATTTAGGACACTTTGACCATAAATAAGTTCAAAATGTCAGATATGGACATCTATATGCCTTATGAAACATCAGAAGGAGTCTATGAGTATGTATAGAAAGCCCAAGATCGAGGACTCTTTGGCCAGAAATATGTTCAGGAGGTCAAAAGGGTCCCTCTGTATAGCTGATTTATCATCAAAAGGAGTCTATAACTTTCTATAGTTTGAAAAAAATTTAGGACACTTTGACCACAAATAAGTTCAAAATGTCAGATATGGACATCTATATGGTTTATGAAACATCAGAAGGAGTCTATGAGTATGTATAGAAAACGCAAGATTGAGGACTCTTTGGCCAGAAATTTGTTCTGGAGGTCAAAAGGGGCCCTCTGAATAGCTGATTTATCATCAAAAGGAGTCTATAACTTTCTATAGTTTGAAAAATTTTGAGGACACTTTGACCACAAATAAGTTAAAAAAGTCAGATATGGACATCTATATGGCTTATGAAGCATAAGAAGGAGAATGTATTAAAAACGCAAGATCGAGGACTCTTTGGCCAGAAATATGTTCAGGAGGTCAAAAAGGGTCCCTGTGTATAGCTGATTTATCATCAAAAGGAGTCTATAACTTTCTATAGTTTGAAAAAAATTTAGGACACTTTGACCACAAATAAGTTCAAAATGTCAGATATGGACATCTATATGGTTTATGAAACATCAGAAGGAGTCTATAGCTGTGTCCCAAAGTGAAGGCTGCGTCCTTCGAAGGCCGTATTTGAAGGCCGGATGGCCGTATTTGAAGGCCGGATGCGTCACCGCGGCGCGACGAAGGACGTCCCAATTCAAAGGCTGCATCCTTGGAAGGTCGCATTTGAAGGCCGATTGAGTCACCGCGGCGCGATGAAGGCTGTCCCAATTTAATTCTCCATCCTTCGAAGGCCGTATTCGAAGGCCGGTTGCGTCATCGCGCCGCGACGAAGGCTTCCCTGATTCAAAAGCGACGCCAAATGCACCCTTCGTTTCCCCGTGAAAAGAAGGATACATAAATGGACACTTAGCGGCCTATTCTACCCCATAAGTCATTGCGCGCCGTTGACGACAGCATTTATTTATTTATTTATTTTTAAAGGCGGCCGAGACTAGAGGTGGTGGACAGCAAATTCACATTTAAATGTAAGTATTATGTTTTCATTTACTTAAATAGCTAGCGAAACCAGAGTTAAATTTTCTTATAAACTTCTTAACTCCTTTGTCACCATTGCATGGCTTCATTTATCAGGTAGTTTTAGGCAAAACTTGTGGTAATAACGTTATTAGTTTAACGACCTATTTGTAATATTTGCACTTGTGTATTATAAGAAATATCACTCACCCAATAAAGCCCAAAACAATAAGAAAAGCAGTAGATAAGGCAATGGGGTTTCACTTTTATGTGTTTTTGTAGTGCTGTCATGCAAGCTATGTGGTTTTAACCAAATTTTAGTATACAGAATTATGATTTCTTAAGTATTTTGTATGCATGTCTTGATGTGTCATATTTTGCACTGTTAACAATACACTTAAGATTGCTCCTCTGTGTTAAGTACCCTTTTCTGCTTTTTTAGAACAATTCAGGAAAAAATGGGTCTATATATATATATAAAGAACAGTAATACACACATCTTTGCTGAAATGTATTGTCCTGTTGTTGTTAACAAGCCATGGTTCATTTGCTCTGCCTTTAGGATTGCAAGTGTCCAGGGACAGGAGAGGGTGTGAGTGGGAAACCCACTGCTGCAACTTGGCCCTGGTTTGTCCTTATGGATGAGGTGTTGGGACAGATGCATTGCACCAACCCCCCTGTCCTCATCGCCTCAATCCCTGAGGACACACCAGGGCCGAGTTCAGCAGTGGGTGCCCACGGTGAGGAGGAGCCAGGGGCAGCAGCACCAGCACAAAGGCGGCGAGACAGGACGAGTTTTTGGACTTGATCAGAGAAGAAATGCAACTACAGAGGGAGGCAGAGGCGAGGAGTGCACAGGAAAGAAGGAAGAGGATGGACAGGCTGTTTTCTCTTCTTGAGAGAATGATTGAAAAATATATATATTTTCTACATATTCTTGTTTAACTTTTTTCACTTTTATTTTTTAAAAGAAAAATTATGTACATTTATTTTATGCAACTTTAATTGTGTAAATAAAAGAGAATGAATTGTTCTGGACATTATTTATTTTTGTAATGACAGTAATACTTTCTGCATGAAACAAATTCTAAACCTTTTTATTTTTTCAAATAAAATTGGTAAATGAAAATCATTTGTTCTTTAGGCTACATTAAAGTACTTTTTCCAACTATTTACAAAATACGTTAAACATATCAAAATCAACATAAACATTTAATTTTACAATACATAAAATAAGAAAAAATTGATGTAGACTCTATTGAGCTGAGCTGCTGGACCGGGATGGGCTGCCCCTAAGGCCTCCTGCTGGTGGGACATCATCTGGGATGGTCTCCAGAGCGTTTGAGTGCATATTTCCACTATCCACTAAGTTGTCTACCAACAGGTTTGCAGGGCTGATTCAATTGACGGCTTTCTGAAAAAAGTACTTTTAATAACTACTGCATTTATATTAGGCTACTACTGCATTACTGCGTAGGCTATGTTGCATTTTACTTCTGTATATTTTCAATATACAGTAATATCTGGTTGTTACATTATATACTTTTGTGTAGTGTAATGTAATCACATTGTGATGTGAGGGAAAAAAGTACTTCAGGTTACTTCACATTTGTAAGTGAATACGAAAACGAAATATGCAGTTCCGAAAATTAAAGTAACAAAATGTAGGCTTATTGTCACAATATTGACAAATTGTTGCTAACCACAGCAGCGTCCCATATCAAAGGGCGCATCTGAAGCACTCGGACCGGTCTAGCCTACGAAGGATTGTTCTTGTCGCCTGGCAACCGTGACAGCTGCAGATGACGAGCGCGAGAAATATTGGACTTTTTATATTAAATTGGGTTTTGTATTCAAACAGGGCTAAACCGAAAATACATGATCCGGCAGCGCCGTCATATTACACAATGACCTCCGGTAAAATATAAAACATAAAAATGACAATAGCCAATTCTGGCTCCATAGCTGTTTACTCAGTTATCAAAATGAATGATCAGGATAGCAGCTGTCCTCTCGCACCGTTGCTTGGCGCCAGGAGCGGTGATCGGGAACACCTGGTTGCACAATTAGGAAATCCTAGGAAGGCTACATGGTGCGTCCTTCAGAGGACGCATAGGCTGCATCCTTGAAGTCTGCGTCCTTCGAAGGATGCAGCCTTCAACATTGGGACACAGCTTCTGAGTATGTATAGAAAACGCAAGATTGAGGACTCTTTGGCCAGAAATTTGTTCTGGAGGTCAAAAGGGGCCCTCTGAATAGCTGATTTATCATCAAAAGGAGTCTATAACTTTCTATAGTTTGAAAAATTGAGGACACTTTGACCACAAATAAGTTAAAAAAGTCAGATATGGACATCTATATGGCTTATGAAGCATCAGAAGGAGAATGTATTAAAAACGCAAGATCGAGGACTCTTTGGCCAGAAATATGTTCAGGAGGTCAAAAGGGTCCCTCTGTATAGCTGATTTATCATCAAAAGGAGTCTATAACTTTCTATAGTTTGAAAAAAATTTAGGACACTTTGACCACAAATAAGTTCAAAATGTCAGATATGGACATCTATATGGTTTATGAAACATCAGAAGGAGTCTATGAGTATGTATAGAAAACGCAAGATTGAGGACTCTTTGGCCAGAAATTTGTTCTGGAGGTCAAAAGGGGCCCTCTGAATAGCTGATTTATCATCAAAAGGAGTCTATAACTTTATATAGTTTGAAAAATTTTGAGGACACTTTGACCACAAATAAGTTCAATAAGTCAGATATGGACATCTATATGGGTTATGAAACATCAGAAGGAGTATGTATAGAAAACGCAAGATCGAGGACTCTTTGGCCAGAAATATGTTCAGGAGGTCAAAAAGGGACCTCTGTATAGCTGATTTATCATCAAAAGGAGTCTATAACTTTCTATAGTTTGAAAAAAATTTAGGACACTTTGACCACAAATAAGTTCAGAATGTCAGATATGGACATCTATATGGCTTATGAAGCATCAGAAGGAGTATGTATAGAAAACGCACGATCGAGGACTCTTTGGCCAGAAATATGTTCAGGAGGTCAAAAGGGGACCTCTGAATAGCTGATTTATCATCAAAAGGAGTCTATAACTTTCTATAGTTTGAAACATTTTGAGGACACTTTGACGACAAATAAGTTCAATAAGTCAGATATGGACATCTATATGGCTTATGAAGCATCAGAAGGAGTATGTATAGAAAACGCAAGATCGAGGACTCTTTGGCCAGATATATGTTCAGGAGGTCAAAAGGGGACCTCTGTATAGCTGATTTATCATCAAAAGGAGTCTATAACTTTCTATAGTTTGAAAAAAATTTAGGACACTTTGACCACAAATAAGTTCAAAATGTCAGATATGGACATCTATGTGGCTTATGAAGCATCAGAAGGAGTATGTATAGAAAACGCAAGATCGAGGACTCTTTGGCCAGAAATATGTTCTGGCAGCCCGGTCTCACCCCAAAACGTCATGTACTGACGTGTCTTGACCAAACGGCAACATACGACGAATAGGGTACCCCTAAAACGTCCATTTGAGACGAAGACATAAGCGCACCAGCAGCGCCTCCTAGCGGTACCCTAACGCATACCTAAACCTACCCATAACCCGAATAGTCACATATGGACGTTTTAGGGGTACCCTATTCGTCGTATGTTGCCGTTTGGTCAAGACACGTCAGTATGTGACGTTTTGGGGTGAGACTGTGTTAGTTCAGGAGGTCAAAAGGGGACCTCTGAATAGCTGATTTATCATCAAAAGGAGTCTATAACTTTCTATAGTTTGAAACATTTTGAGGACACTTTGACCACAAATAAGTTCAAAAGGTCAGATATGGACATCTATATGGCTTATGAAGCATCAGAAGGAGTATGTATAGAAAACGCAAGATCGAGGACTCTTTGGCCAGAAATATGTTCAGGAGGTCAAAAGGGGACCTCTGAATAGCTGATTATTCATCAAAAGGAGTCTATAACTTTCTATAGTTTGAAACATTTTGAGGACACTTTGACCACAAATAAGTTCAAAATGTCAGATATGGACATCTATATGGCTTATGAAGCATCAGAAGGAGAATGTATAGAAAACGCAAGATCGAGAACTCTTTGGCCAGAAATATGTTCAGGAGGTCAAAAGGGTCCCTCTGTATAGCTGATTTATCATCAAAAGGAGTCTATAACTTTCTATAGTTTGAAAATTTTTTAGGACACTTTGACCACAAATAAGTTCAAAATGTCAGATATGGACATCTATATGGCTTATGAAACATCAGAAGGAGACTATGAGTATGTATAGAAAATGCAAGATTGAGGACTCTTTGGCCAGAAATATGTTCTGGAGGTCAAAAGGGGACCTTTGTATAGCTGATTTATCATCAAAAGGAGTCTATAACTTTCTATAATTTGAAAAATTTTGAGGACACTTTGACCACAAATAAGTTCAAAAAGACAGATATGGACATCTATTTGGCTTATGAAGCATCAGAAGGAGTATGTATAGAAAACGCATGATCGAGGACTCTTTGGCCAGAAATATGTTCTGGAGGTCAAAAGGGGCCGTCTGTATAGCTGATTTATCATCAAAAGGAGTCTATAACATTCTATAGTTTGAAAAAAATTTAGGACACTTTGACCACAAATAAGTTCAAAATGTCAGATATGGACATCTATATGGCTTATGAAACATCAGAAGGAGTCTATGAGTATGTATAGAAAACGCAAGATTGAGGACTCTTTGGCCAGAAATATGTTCTGGAGGTCAAAAGGGGCCCTCTGAATAGCTGATTTATCATCAAAAGGAGTCTATAACTTTCTATAGTTTGAAAAATTTTGAGGACACTTTGACCACAAATAAGTTCAAAAAGTCAGATATGGACATCTATATGGCTTATGAAGCATCAGAAGGAGTATGTATAGAAAACGCAAGATCGAGGACTCTTTGGCCAGAAATATGTTCAGGAGGTCAAAAGGGGACCTCTGTATAGCTGATTTATCATCAAAAAGGAGTCTATAACTTTCTATAGTTTGAAAAAAATGTAGGACACTTTGACCACAAATAAGTTCAAAATGTCAGATATGGACATCTATATGGCTTATGAAGCATCAGGAGGAGTATTTATAGAAAACGCAAGATCGAGGACTCTTTGGCCAGAAATATGTTCAGGAGGTCAAAAGGGGACCTCTGAATAGCTGATTTATCATCAAAAGGAGTCTATAACTTTCTATAGTTTGAAACATTTTGAGGACACTTTGACCACAAATAAGTTCAAAATGTCAGATATGGACATCTATATGGCTTATGAAGCATCAGAAGGAGTATGTATAGAAAACGCAAGATCGAGGACTCTTTGGCCAGAAATATGTTCAGGAGGTCAAAAGGGGACCTCTGAATAGCTGATTTATCATCAAAAGGAGTCTATAACTTTCTATAGTTTGAAATTTTTTTAGGACACTTTGACCACAAATAAGTTCAAAATGTCAGATATGGACATCTATATGGCTTATGAAACATCAGAAGGAGACTATGAGTATGTATAGAAAACGCAAGATTGAGGACTCTTTGGCCAGAAATATGTTCTGGAGGTCAAAAGGGGACCTCTGAATAGCTGATTTATCATCAAAAGGAGTCTATAACTTTCTATAGTTTGAAACATTTTGAGGACACTTTGACGACAAATAAGTTCAATAAGTCAGATATGGACATCTATATGGCTTATGAAGCATCAGAAGGAGTATGTATAGAAAACGCAAGATCGAGGACTCTTTGGCCAGATATATGTTCAGGAGGTCAAAAGGGGACCTCTGTATAGCTGATTTATCATCAAAAGGAGTCTATAACTTTCTATAGTTTGAAAAAAATTTAGGACACTTTGACCACAAATAAGTTCAAAATGTCAGATATGGACATCTATATGGCTTATGAAGCATCAGAAGGAGTATGTATAGAAAACGCAAGATCGAGGACTCTTTGGCAAGAAATATGTTCAGGAGGTCAAAAGGGGACCTCTGAATAGCTGATTTATCATCAAAAGGAGTCTATAACTTTCTATAGTTTGAAATTTTTTTAGGACACTTTGACCACAAATAAGTTCAAAATGTCAGATATGGACATCTATATGGCTTATGAAACATCAGAAGGAGACTATGAGTATGTATAGAAAACGCAAGATTGAGGACTCTTTGGCCAGAAATATGTTCTGGAGGTCAAAAGGGGACCTTTGTATAGCTGATTTATCATCAAAAGGAGTCTATAACTTTCTATAATTTGAAAAATTTTGAGGACACTTTGACCACAAATAAGTTCAAAAAGACAGATATGGACATCTATATGGCTTATGAAGCATCAGAAGGAGTATGTATAGAAAACGCATGATCGAGGACTCTTTGGCCAGAAATATGTTCTGGAGGTCAAAAGGGGCCGTCTGTATAGCTGATTTATCATCAAAAGGAGTCTATAACATTCTATAGTTTGAAAAAAATTTAGGACACTTTGACCACAAATAAGTTCAAAATGTCAGATATGGACATCTATATGGCTTATGAAACATCAGAAGGAGTCTATGAGTATGTATAGAAAACGCAAGATTGAGGACTCTTTGGCCAGAAATATGTTCTGGAGGTCAAAAGGGGCCCTCTGAATAGCTGATTTATCATCAAAAGGAGTCTATAACTTTCTATAGTTTGAAAAATTGAGGACACTTTGACCACAAATAAGTTCAAAAAGTCAGATATGGACATCTATATGGCTTATGAAGCATCAGAAGGAGTATGTATAGAAAACGCAAGATCGAGGACTCCTTGGCCAGAAATATGTTCAGGAGGTCAAAAGGGGACCTCTGTATAGCTGATTTATCATCAAAAAGGAGTCTATAACTTTCTATAGTTTGAAAAAAATGTAGGACACTTTGACCACAAATAAGTTCAAAATGTCAGATATGGACATCTATATGGCTTATGAAGCATCAGAAGGATTATTTATAGAAAACGCAAGATCGAGGACTCTTTGGCCAGAAATATGTTCAGGAGGTCAAAAGGGGACCTCTGAATAGCTGATTTATCATCAAAATGAGTCTATAACTTTCTATAGTTTGAAAAATTTTGAGGACACTTTGACCACAAATAAGTTCAATAAGTCAGATATGGACATCTATATGGCTTATGAAACATCAGAAGGAGTATGTATAGAAAACGCAAGATCGAGGACTCTTTGGCCAGAAATATGTTCAGGAGGTCAAAAGGGGACCTCTGTATAGCTGATTTATCATCAAAAGGAGTCTATAACTTTACATAGTTTGAAATTTTTTCAAGACACTTTGACCACAAATAAGTTCAAAATGTCAGATATGGATATCTATATGGCTTATGAAACATCAGAAGGAGACTATGAGTATGTATAGAAAACGCAAGATTGAGGACTCTTTGGCCAGAAATTTGTTCTGGAGGTCAAAAGGGGCCCTCTGAATAGCTGATTTATCATCAAAAGGAGTCTATAACTAGTGTTGTTTTTGGCAGCCTGTTTTAATTTTAGTTTTAGTCTAGTCTTTGTGTCAGGCTGTCATTTTAGTTTTTATTAGTTAGTCACATTCATACTCTTTTTAGTCTAGTCTAGTTTTAGTCGACGAAAACTGATGACATTTTAGTCTAGTTTTAGTCAACGAAAACTGATGACATTTTAGTCTAGTTTTAGTCGACGAAAACTGATGACATTTTAGTCTAGTTTTAGTCAAATGAAAATTGTATTTTAGTCTCTTTTTAGTAATGTGATTCTATTTAACCCAGTCAATATAGAATTTCAAACAAGGCTATCTTATTATAGGCTATTTAGTAAGCCTAGGCCTATATTTAGGGCTGTGACGGTGGCAGGTTTTTTTTTTTTACCACCGCGGTAATGGACCAACTACCGGCGGTGGTTGGGGGGTTATTTAAAAAAAAACTCGTTTTATATTTCCACACAAAGACGCGTGATATACACTTTGCGCTTTGAGAGGGATGTGGGACGCAGGAAAACACGAAGATATCAATCTCTATCGATCTCTTTATGATATCTTTGTTTTTTCTACTTGATGTAAATTGGTTTGAAGGGCGAATTTTATCCTCCACAAGGCCGAAATATTTAGGCTATGTTTGAGATTGCGCTGCCAGAGAAAGTGAAACTAAAAATCACCCGCGCGTGTGAAGCGCGCTTTACAACTAAACTTGACGCGCCCTATGTCTATATAACAAGCACAAACTGTGTTAAAAAGAATTTGACATGCAAGTACAAATGTAGGCCATCTGTCCTACAGCGTTTTTCTACGTTACCACAGTAAAGAATACGAATATAATAGGCCTAATTAAAAGCGAACCAAGAAACGTTATAATACCTTTAGAAAATGGGTGAGACGTGACGTGAGTGAAGATTTGGGAAAAGAAACAAGAGATTCCATGCAGGGATGAGTCACGATTTTTGGATATTCGATTAGTTTATTTAATTATAGGATATCGAATAGGTTTTGCGATTATTCTCTAAAATAAAATCTCCATGTTCTGGCGCTGATGCGGTGACGTGTTCATGTAACCAGAGACATGCAGCTGTCACAAAGAACCGGCAAAAGTAATGATTATGAATGTGTCAAATACATCAATGAGACATTTTAATAGAATAACTAATGGAGTAATATATTGTTAAATTCGCTGATAATCGGGTGACCAGATCGCAATCCAGAATTTAAAGCCGACAAAGCTATGGGTTCACGCACAAATCTCTCATTCGTCGTGACGTTAACATTTCGTCTCGTCTCGTTTTGGTCAACGAAAATGAAGAGACATTTTAGCATAGTTTTTATTTTTTTAAACCACATTTAGTCTCGTTTTTATTCGTCAACGATATTGCATTATACATGTATTTTAGTCATCGTCACATGACCATGCATTTACGTCTAGTCTCGTCTCATTTTCGTCAGGTGATAACGGTTCGTTGACGACAATATTTCGTCATAATTTTCGTTGACGAAAGCAACACTATCTATAACTTTCTATAGTTTGAAACATTTTGAGGACACTTTGACGACAAATAAGTTCAATAAGTCAGATATGGACATCTATATGGTTTATGAAGCATCAGAAGGAGTATGTATAGAAAACGCAAGATCGAGGACTCTTTGGCCAGATATATGTTCAGGAGGTCAAAAGGGGACCTCTGTATAGCTGATTTATCATCAAAAGGAGTCTATAACTTTCTATAGTTTGAAAAAAATTTAGGACACTTTGACCACAAATAAGTTCAAAATGTCAGATATGGACATCTATATGGCTTATGAAGCATCAGAAGGAGTATGTATAGAAAACGCAAGATCGAGGACTCTTTGGCCAGAAATATGTTCAGGAGGTCAAAAGGGGACCTCTGAATAGCTGATTTTCCACCAAAAGGAGTCTATAACTTTCTATAGTTTGAAACATTTTGAGGACACTTTGACCACAAATAAGTTCAAAAGGTCAGATATGGACATCTATATGGCTTACGAAGCATCAGAAGGAGTCTATGAGTATGTATAGAAAACGGAAGATCGAGGACTCTTTGGCCAGAAATATGTTCAGGAGGTCAAAAGGGGACCTCTGAATAGCTGATTTATCATCAAAAGGAGTCTATAACTTTCTATAGTTTGAAACATTTTGAGGACACTTTGACCACAAATAAGTTCAAAATGTCAGATATGGACATCTATATGGCTTATGAAGCATCAGAAGGAGAATGTATAGAAAACGCAAGATCGAGGACTCTTTGTCCAGAAATATGTTCAGGAGGTCAAAAGGGTCCCTCTGTATAGCTGATTTATCATCAAAAGGAGTCTATAACTTTCTATAGTTTGAAATTTTTTTAGGACACTTTGACCACAAACAAGTTCAAAATGTCAGATATGGACATCTATATGGCTTATGAAACATCAGAAGGAGACTATGAGTATGTATAGAAAAAGCAAGATTGAGGACTCTTTGGCCAGAAATATGTTCTGGAGGTCAAAAGGGGACCTTTGTATAGCTGATTTATCATCAAAAGGAGTCTATAACTTTCTATAATTTGAAAAATTGAGGACACTTTGACCACAAATAAGTTCAAAAAGACAGATATGGACATCTATATGGCTTATGAAGCATCAGAAGGAGTATGTATAGAAAACGCATGATCGAGGACTCTTTGGCCAGAAATATGTTCTGGAGGTCAAAAGGGGCCGTCTGTATAGCTGATTTATCATCAAAAGGAGTCTATAACATTCTATAGTTTGAAAAAAATTTAGGACACTTTGACCACAAATAAGTTCAAAATGTCAGATATGGACATCTATATGGCTTATGAAACATCAGAAGGAGTCTATGAGTATGTATAGAAAACGCAAGATTGAGGACTCTTTGGCCAGAAATATGTTCTGGAGGTCAAAAGGGGCCCTCTGAATAGCTGATTTATCATCAAAAGGAGTCTATAACTTTCTATAGTTTGAAAAATTTTGAGGACACTTTGACCACAAATAAGTTCAAAATGTCAGATATGGACATCTATATGGCTTATGAAGCATCAGAAGGAGTATGTATAGAAAACGCAAGATCGAGGACTCTTTGGCCAGAAATATGTTCAGGAGGTCAAAAGGGGACCTCTGTATAGCTGATTTATCATCAAAAAGGAGTCTATAACTTTCTATAGTTTGAAAAAAATGTAGGACACTTTGACCACAAATAAGTTCAAAATGTCAGATATGGACATCTATATGGCTTATGAAGCATCAGAAGGAGTATGTATAGAAAACGCAAGATCGAGGACTCTTTGGCCAGAAATATGTTCAGGAGGTCAAAAGGGGACCTCTTTATAGCTGATTTATCATCAAAAGGAGGCTATAACTTTCTATAATTTGAAAAATTTTGAGGACACTTTGACCACAAATAAATTCAAAAAGTCAGATATGGACATCTATATGGCTTATGAAGCATCAGAAGGAGTATGTATAGAAAACGCAAGATCGAGGACTCTTTGGCCAGAAATATGTTCAGGAGGTCAAAAGGGGAACTCTGAATAGCTGATTTATCATCAAAAGGAGTCTATAACTTTCTATAGTTTGAAAAATTTTTAGGACACTTTGACCACAAATAAATTCAAAATGTCAGATATGGACATATATATGGCTTATGAAACATCAGAAGGAGTCTATGAGTATGTATAGAAAACGCAAGATTGAGGAATCTTTGGCCAGAAATATGTTCTGGAGGTCAAAAGGGGCCCTCTGAATAGCTGATTTATCATCAAAAGGAGTCTATAACTTTCTATAGTTTGAAAAATTTTGAGGACACTTTGACCACAAATAAGTTCAAAAAGTCAGATATGGACATCTATATGGCTTATGAAGCATCAGAAGGAGTATGTATAGAAAACGCAAGATCGAGGACTCTTTGGCCAGAAATATGTTCAGGAGGTCAAAAGGGGACCTCTGTATAGCTGATTTATCATCAAAAAGGAGTCTATAACTTTCTATAGTTTGAAAATTTTTTAGGACACTTTGACCTCAAATAAGTTAAAAATGTCAGATATGGACATCTATATGGCTTATGAAACATCAGAAGGAGACTATGAGTATGTATAGAAAACGCAAGATTGAGGAATCTTTGGCCAGAAATATGTTCTGGAGGTCAAAAGGGGACCTTTGTATAGCTGATTTATCATCAAAAGGAGTCTATAACTTTCTATAATTTGAAAAATTGAGAGGACACTTTGACCACAAATAAGTTCAAAAAGACAGATATGGACATCTATATGGCTTATGAAGCATCAGAAGGAGTATGTATAGAAAACGCATGATCGAGGACTCTTTGGCCAGAAATATGTTCTGGAGGTCAAAAGGGGCCCTCTGAATAGCTGATTTATCATCAAAAGGAGTCTATAACTTTCTATAGTTTGAAAAATTGAGGACACTTTGACCACAAATAAGTTCAAAAAGTCAGATATGGACATCTATATGGCTTATGAAGCATCAGAAGGAGTATGTATAGAAAACACAAGATCGAGGACTCTTTGGCCAGAAATATGTTCAGGAGGTCAAAAGGGGACCTCTGAATAGCTGATTTATCATCAAAAGGAGTCTATAACTTTCTATAGTTTGAAACATTTTGAGGACACTTTGACCACAAATAAGTTCAAAAAGTCAGATATGGACATCTATATGGCTTATGAAGCATCAGAAGGAGTATGTATAGAAAACGCAAGATCGAGGACTCTTTGGCCAGAAATATGTTCAGGAGGTCAAAAGGGGACCTCTGTATAGCTGATTTATCATCAAAAAGGAGTCTATAACTTTCTATAGTTTGAAAATTTTTTAGGACACTTTGACCACAAATAAGTTCAAAATGTCAGATATGGACATCTATATGGCTTATGAAACATCAGAAGGAGACTATGAGTATGTATAGAAAATGCAAGATTGAGGAATCTTTGGCCAGAAATATGTTCTGGAGGTCAAAAGGGGACCTCTGAATAGCTGATTTATCATCAAAAGGAGTCTATAACTTTCTATAGTTTGAAACATTTTGAGGACACTTTGACCACAAATAAATTCAAAAAGTCAGATATGGACATCTATATGGCTTATGAAGCATCAGAAGGAGTATGTATAGAAAACGCAAGATCGAGGACTCTTTGGCCAGAAATATGTTCAGGAGGTCAAAAGGGGACCTCTGTATAGCTGATTTATCATCAAAAAGGAGTCTATAACTTTCTATAGTTTGAAAAAAATGTAGGACACTTTGACCACAAATAAGTTCAAAATGTCAGATATGGACATCTATATGGCTTATGAAGCATCAGAAGGAGTATGTATAGAAAACGCAAGATCGAGGACTCTTTGGCCAGAAATATGTTCAGGAGGTCAAAAGGGGACCTCTTTATAGCTGATTTATCATCAAAAGGAGTCTATAACTTTCTATAGTTTGAAAAAAATGTAGGACACTTTGACCACAAATAAGTTCAAAATGTCAGATATGGACATCTATATGGCTTATGAAACATCAGAAGGAGTCTATGAGTATGTATAGAAAACGCAAGATTGAGGACTCTTTGGCCAGAAATATGTTCTGGAGGTCAAAAGGGGCCCTCTGAATAGCTGATTTATCATCAAAAGGAGTCTATAACTTTCTATAGTTTGAAAAATTTTGAGGACACTTTGACCACAAATAAGTTCAATAAGTCAGATATGGACATCTATATGGCTTATGAAGCATCTGAAGGAGAATGTATAGAAAACGCAAGATCGAGGACTCTTTGGAAAGAAATATGTTCAGGAGGTCAAAAGGGGACCTCTGAATAGCTGATTTATCATCAAAAGGAGTCTATAACTTTCTATAGTTTGAAAAATTGAGGACACTTTGACCACAAATAAGTTCAAAAAGTCAGATATGGACATCTATATGGCTTATGAAGCATCAGAAGGAGTATGTATAGAAAACGCAAGATCGAGGACTCTTTGGCCAGATATATGTTCAGGAGGTCAAAAGGGGACCTCTGTATAGCTGGTTTATCATCAAAAGGAGTCTATAACTTTCTATAGTTTGAAAAAATTTAGGACACTTTGACCACAAATAAGTTCAAAATGTCAGATATGGACATCTATATGGCTTATGAAGCATCAGAAGGAGAATGTATAGAAAACGCAAGATCGAGGACTCTTTGGCCAGAAATATGTTCAGGAGGTCAAAAGGGTCCCTCTGTATAGCTGATTTATCATCAAAAGGAGTCTATAACTTTCTATAGTTTGAAATTTTTTTAGGACACTTTGACCACAAATAAGTTCAAAATGTCAGATATGGACATCTATATGGCTTATGAAACATCAGAAGGAGTCTATGAGTATGTCTAGAAAACGCAAGATTGAGGAATCTTTGGCCAGAAATATGTTCTGGAGGTCAAAAGGGGCCCTCTGAATAGCTGATTTATCATCAAAAGGAGTCTATAACTTTCTATAGTTTGAAAAATTTTGAGGACACTTTGACCACAAATAAGTTCAAAATGTCAGATATGGACATCTATATGGCTTATGAAGCATCAGAAGGAGTATGTATAGAAAACGCAAGATCGAGGACTCTTTGGCCAGAAATATGTTCAGGAGGTCAAAAGGGGACCTCTGAATAGCTGATTTATCATCAAAAGGAGTCTATAACTTTCTATAGTTTGAAACATTTTGAGGACACTTTGACCACAAATAAGTTCAAAAGGTCAGATATGGACATCTATATGGCTTATGAAGCATCAGAAGGAGAATGTATAGAAAACGCAAGATCGAGGACTCTTTGGCCAGAAATATGTTCAGGAGGTCAAAAGGGTCCCTCTGTATAGCTGATTTATCATCAAAAGGAGTCTATAACTTTCTATAGTTTGAAAAATTTTTAGGACACTTTGACCACAAATAAGTTCAAAATGTCAGATATGGACATCTATATGGCTTATGAAACATCAGAAGGAGACTATGAGTATGTATAGAAAACGCAAGATTGAGGACTCTTTGGCCAGAAATATGTTCTGGAGGTCAAAAGGGGCCCTCTGAATAGCTGATTTATCATCAAAAGGAGTCTATAATTTTCTATAGTTTGAAAAAAATTTAGGACACTTTGACCACAAATAAGTTCAAAAAGTCAGATATGGACATCTATATGGCTTATGAAGCATCAGAAGGAGTATGTATAGAAAACGCAAGATCGAGGACTCTTTGGCAAGAAATATGTTCAGGAGGTCAAAAAGGGACCTCTGAATAGCTGATTTATCATCAAAAGGAGTCTATAACTTTCTATAGTTTGAAACATTTTGAGGACACTTTGACCACAAATAAGTTCAAAATGTCAGATATGGACATCTATATGGCTTATGAAGCATCAGAAGGAGTATGTATAGAAAACGCAAGATCGATGACTCTTTGGCCAGAAATATGTTCAGGAGGTCAAAAGGGGACCTCTGAATAGCTGATTTATCATCAAAAGGAGTCTATAACTTTCTATAGTTTGAAAAATTTTGAGGACACTTTGACCACAAATAAGTTCAAAATGTCAGATATGGACATCTATATGGCTTATGAATCATCAGAAGGAGTCTATGAGTATGTATAGAAAGTCCAAGATCGAGGACTCTTTGGCCAGAAATATGTTCAGTAGGTCAAAAGGGGCCCTCTGTATAGCTGATTTATCATCAAAAGGAGTCTATAACTTTATATAGTTTGAAAATTTTTAGGACACTTTGACCACAAATAAGTTCAAAAGGTCAGATATGGACATCTATATGGCTTACGAAGCATCGGAAGGAGTCTATGAGTATGTATAGAAAGCCCAAGATCGAGGACTCTTTGGCCAGAAATATGTTCAGTAGGTCAACAGGGGACCTCTGTATAGCTGATTTATCATCAAAAGGAGTCTATAACTTTCTATAGTTTGAAACATTTTGAGGACACTTTGACCACAAATAAGTTCAAAATGTCAGATATGGACATCTATATGGCTTATGAAGCATCAGAAGGAGTATGTATAGAAAACGCAAGATCGAGGAATCTTTGGCCAGAAATATGTTCAGGAGGTCAAAAGGGGACCTCTGTATAGCTGATTTATCATCAAAAGGAGTCTATAACTTTCTATAGTTTGAAAAAAATTTAGGACACTTTGACCACAAATAAGTTCAAAATGTCAGATATGGACATCTATATGGTTTATGAAACATCAGAAGGAGTCTATGAGTATGTATAGAAAACGCAAGATTGAGGACTCTTTGGCCAGAAATGTGTTCAATAGCTCAAAAGGGGACCTCTGTATAGCTGATTTATCATCAAAAGGAGTCTATAACTTTCTATAGTTTGAAAAATTTTGAGGACACTTTGACCACAAATAAGTTCAAAAAGTCAGATATGGACATCTATATGGCTTATGAAGCATCAGAAGGAGTATGTATAGAAAACACAAGATCGAGGACTCTTTGGCCAGAAATATGTTCAGGAGGTCAAAAGGGGACCTCTGAATAGCTGATTTATCATCAAAAGGAGTCTATAACGTTCTATAGTTTGAAACATTTTGAGGACACTTTGACTAAAAATAAGTTCAAAAAGTCAGATATGGACATCTATATGGCTTATGAAGCATCAGAAGGAGTATGTATAGAAAACGCAAGATCGAGGACTCTTTGGCCAGAAATATGTTCAATAGCTCAAAAGGGGACCTCTGTATAGCTGATTTATCATCAAAAGGAGTCTATAACTTTCTATAGTTTGAAAAATTTTGAGGACACTTTGACCACAAATAAGTTCAAAAAGTCAGATATGGACATCTATATGGCTTATGAAGCATCAGAAGGAGTATGTATAGAAAACACAAGATCGAGGACTCTTTGGCCAGAAATATGTTCAGTAGGTCAAAAAGGGACGTCAAAAGGGGACCTCTGTATAGCTGATTTATCATCAAAAGTAGTCTATAACTTTCTATAGTTTGAAAAATGTTAGGACATTTTGACCACAAATAAGTTAGAAATGCCAGATATGGACATCTATATGGCTTATGAAGCATCAAAAGGAGTCTATGAGTATGTATAGAAAGCCCAAGATTGAGGACTCTTTGGCCAGAAATATGTTCAGGAGGTCAGAAGGGGACCTCTGTATAGCTGATTTATCATCAAAAATGGAGTCTATATCTTTCTATAGTTTGAAAAATATTTAGGACACTTTGACCACAAATAAGTTCAAAAGGTCAGATATGGACATCTATATGGCTTATGAAGCATCAGAAGGAGTCTATGAGTATGTATAGAAAGCGCAAGATCGAGGACTCTTTGGCCAGAAATATGTTCTGGAGGTCAAAAGGGGACCTCTGTATAGCTGATTTATCATCAAAAGGAGTCTATAACTTTCTATAGTTTGAAAAAAAATTAGGACACTTTGACCACAAATAAGTTCAAAAGGTCAGATATGGACATCTATATGGCTTATGAAGCATCAGAAGGAGTATGTATAGAAAACGGAAGATCGAGGACTCTTTGGCCAGAAATATGTTCAGTAGGTCAAAAAGGGACCTCTGTATAGCTGATTTATCATCAAAAGGAGTCTATAACTTTCTATAGTTTGAAAAATTGAGGACACTTTGACCAAAAATAAGTTCAAAAAGTCAGATATGGACATCTATATGGCTTATGCAGCATCAGAAGCAGTCTATGAGTATGTATAGAAAACGCAAGATCGAGGACTCTTTGGCCAGAAATATATTCTGGAGTTCAAAAGGGGCCCTCTGAATAGCTGATTTATCATCAAAAGGAGTCTATAACTTTCTATAGTTTGAAAATTTTTTAGGACACTTTGACCACAAATAAGTTCAAACGGTCAGATATGGACATCTATATGGCTTATGAAGCATCAGAAGGAGTATGTATAGAAAGCCCAAGATTGAGGACTATTTGGCCAGAAATATGTTCTGGAGGTCAAAGGGGGCCCTATGTATAGCTGATTTATCATCAAAAGGAGTCTATAACTTTCTATAGTTTGAAAAATTGAGGACACTTTGACCACAAATAAGTTCAAAATGTCAGATATGGACATATATATGGCTTATGAAACATCAGAAGGAGTCTATGAGTATGTATAGAAAACGCAAGATTGAGGACTCTTTGGCCAGAAATATGTTCTGGAGGTCAAAAGGGGCCCTCTGAATAGCTGATTTATCATCAAAAGGAGTCTATAACTTTCTATAGTTTGAAAAATTGAGGACACTTTGACCACAAATAAGTTCAAAATGTCAGATATGGACATATATATGGCTTATGAAACATCAGAAGGAGTCTATGAGTATGTATAGAAAACGCAAGATTGAGGACTCTTTGGCCAGAAATATGTTCTGGAGGTCAAAAGGGGCCCTCTGAATAGCTGATTTATCATCAAAAGGAGTCTATAACTTTCTATAGTTTGAAAAATTGAGGACACTTTGACCACAAATAAGTTCAAAAAGTCAGATATGGACATCTATATGGCTTATGAAGCATCAGAAGGAGTATGTATAGAAAACGCAAGATTGAGGACTCCTTGGCCAGAAATATGTTCAGGAGGTCAAAAGGGGACCTCTGTATAGCTGATTTATCATCAAAAAGGAGTCTATAACTTTCTATAGTTTGAAACATTTTGAGGACACTTTGACCACAAATAAGTTCAAAAGGTCAGATATGGACATCTATATGGCTTATGAAGCATCGGAAGGAGTCTATGAGAATGTATAGAAAGCCCTAGATTGAGGACTCTTTGGCCAGAAATATGTTCAGGAGGTCAAACGGGGACCTCTGTATAGCTGATTTATCATCAAAAGGAGTCTATAACTTTCTATAGTTTGAAAAATATTTAGGACACTTTGACCACAAATAAGTTCAAAAGGTCAGATATGGACATCTATATGGCTTATGAAGCATCAGAAGGAGTATGTATAGAAAACGGAAGTTCGAGGACTCTTTGGCCAGAAATATGTTCAGTAGGTCAAAAAGGGACCTCTGTATAGCTGATTTATCATCAAAAGGAGTCTATAACTTTCTATAGTTTGAAAAATTGAGGACACTTTGACCACAAATAAGTTCAAAAAGTCAGATATGGACATCTACACTGTAAAAACTAAAGGAGCCTCAAATATCCTG
The DNA here is from genome assembly GCF_964197995.2 of Scardinius erythrophthalmus. Taxonomy (NCBI): domain Eukaryota; kingdom Metazoa; phylum Chordata; class Actinopteri; order Cypriniformes; family Leuciscidae; genus Scardinius; species Scardinius erythrophthalmus. Next base: position 29,720,779 of record NC_138240.1, read on the forward strand.
TCGGATACTCAAGGAACTTAAAAATGTAATTTAAGTGCCTCAAAGCTCTTTCTCCTATAGTAGGGTTACTGGAGGAGCATTGACAATATTTGAGGTTCTTGCTGGAACTTATGGGATCCTTTAAGCACTTTGTATTTAGTTCAGAGGTTCTGGAGTCACCTTTTCATTACTATGAGACCTTGAAGTGCTTTGGGGGAAAATAGAGGAACTTGAATGTGATAAAAGGGTTATTGGAAGATCTTTTAACATTTAAGTGGTTCCTGGAGGATCTCTTATGTTAAAGCCAGCATCTGGAGGAACCCAATGGTTCAGTAAGGCCAGAATGATATTATTATTATCCTATTATTACTTAAGTTTGATTCAGTATACATACCCAGATGAAAAATACGTAGGCTACTATTAAAAATGTACTTGAGTGTGTTTTTAGTAGGCCTTCAATACAAATATAACCTACTTTAATGCATATTAATACATTTAACAGTACGTCTTTTTCACCTGGGTAGCTTACATTTATGTAGTATAGGCCTATTTTATTGATTAATTTAAACCTTAAACAACAACACTAAATAATAATAATATTAATAATAAAAAATCATTAATTATTATTGAATAAATAATAGTAAAAAATAATATTTTTTACATCTTCATAAATTATTATTTGAAGAAGAAGAACCAGGAGGATAAAGGTTTTATTCTGTCCCGAAACTGCTGCTATTCCTCTGCTGTCGTCGCTTCACTGATGCTCGCGCTGCTCGCGCGCAACAAAGCTCAGCTGATTGACGTCATCGAGTTTGAAAGTAACGGCTCCATACTCCTCCTCATCAAAGCCTGCCGCATCTTCCGCCGTTTGTTCTGCTCTCCGTTACAAGGTTTGTAAACTCGCCAAAGAAATATAAATACTCACTATATTCAAACACACATATATATACTAAATTTATTATGCATTACTACGTTTTTACAGTGTTTACCACTCGTTTATTGTACAGTATCTGGTAGGAAGGTTTTAGCCGCGATGCTAACTACGTTGATCTAATGAACAAATGGAAATTATTGACTTATTGTCTTAGATTGATTTAAAGTTAGTCATTCAATTCAACATATTCTGTAAACTGTGTCTTCAAATTGCTGATATACAGCCTAACTAATTTAGCTGATTCCTGCTGTCGTCATTGGCGTTTGTTATGAATAACAAAAGCAGGTTAATATTTGGTCTGTTTTTGTTTAGCCTAACTTTACTTACTACAGTTGCCCTCATTCTCTCAAATACCATTTTAAAGCCATTTACTGGTCAATAAATATTATGTTGTGAATAATCAGCTTTGTTATTTTGTTTCCCCAGAACAACCAGTACAAAGTTTCAGTGGCAACATTGAATTACAGTAAGTACCTGCACCACATGCAAGTACATTATTACTATGAACTCTGTGTGCAATTGTATTGTTTGACTGTGTACTTGTTTTTAAATCAGTTATTCTCTGAAAATCTTCTTCCCTCATGCTCTCAAATCTCATTCATGTTACATTCATGTAATATCTTTGGAGCCAATAATGCTATGCATTTTTTATAGGCTATACCTTAATCATATGCATTTGAATATAAGACATTTGAACCCTGAATTATAACTTCAAGTTTGATCTTTTTCGACAAAAAAGGAAAAAGCTATTAAATGGCTTCATAAGACTTACAACACAAACCATAACACATGAGTTGTGAATTCATTGATTATTTTTAGGATCTTTTCTGGGACATTTTTGGACCTTAACCATTTTTACATAAATTGTTGCATTGAATTGAACTAGACAAGTGTACATAAGAATGGTTTCATGAATGATTTACACATTTGTTTTCTGCTTGTGTTTCATGCAGTGAAATTGAATGGTGACGGGGTTTGCATTATACCTGAGATCTGCTTTTGGGTTCCACAGACAGAAAGTCAAACAGGTTTGGAACGCTGAGGAAATTATTTAAATTTCACAACTATCACTTTAACCTAACAGTAAATGTTGTACTTTGCAGGGATCTCGGTAAACTGAAATACAAGTTTGAAGTTTGAACAAGAATAAAAATCCTCCTGTAGACCTGAAAATCATTGAAGTGCCTGGACCATCCACCAGAAAAGAGGAAAAACAAACAGAAAATGAAGCTGATGCACCTTTTCACTTTTCTAACTCGTTAAGCACCTCACATGTCCCTTGTGAAGATTTTATAATTGATTGCATTTTATGTTGCAGTGAGTAAAGGTGCGTCACATTTGTGAATTTCATGAAATTACACAGGCAAAAAGGTCCATTGACCATTGTCAGCAGTGTAGCAATGTAATGTATGAAGCACCACACAAAATTGCTGATCGTGTGGATTCTTATTGAAATGACTGAATTCACCAGTGAACATTCACAGAACAACAGATAATTTTACTGCACCTTAACTCTGTTCAAATGGAAAATGTTTTCTGCTTGTTGTGACATAAGGAATACTGTTTCCGGGTCGAAGCCTCTACTTCTACTTCCTTTATCTTGTTTCTAGATATTGAGAATACTCAACAACCATTTATGGGAACTGTTGATTCAAGTCACACATTTAAGCTTTTCAAAAGCCATAGTGTACATTACAGTCTCCAGTCTCACGGCATCCCAGACGTCAACATTTTATAATTCAAAATAGCTGAACAACTAAACCATCTGAGATTTCGGAATAGAGATAAAGGTTAGGATCATAATTTTCAGGAATATTACAGAACAATGAGTGCATATTAGCACTGTTATTTGTTTTTGGCATCTGAGAGAGCTTTTGGACTTGGAAACAGTAGCGTCAGACTTAAGCGAACTGAAACACGTTTTAAAATTAAGTGAAGATGGACATTTTTAATTAGTCCATTTTAATTTTTTACATTGATTTATTACATGGAACATGTGTTTTCTATGCATTTTGTTGAGATGTCTTTTCTTGTGTAGCCTATTGTATACACGTGGTTGATTATTCATGTTACTTATGTATTATACAATTTTTTTTTGTGTGTATTCATTGATATGAATCTATTACTAGCTTTTTCCCCAAGTGCATTGAAGTGTATGTATTAAAATGGATCTAAAATATGTAATAAACAATTCTTATTTTGTATTTGGTTCAGTTTGTTTATTATAATAGAAGTTTATGGTAACTGTAGTAACAACATGAAATTAATTTAATACTAATAAATAAAAAAATAATAGAAATTTGGTTCCTGGAGGCACCCACAGTGGTTCCACACAGTGCTTCATATAAGAGTTCCTCAGGAAGCCTGTGTGGTTCCTCAGAGAACCACCCCTTTTTAAAGGGTGCCTAGAGGATCTACAGACGGTTCCGCCGGTGTGGCAAAGTGAAGAACCCCAAAAGGTTCCTCCAGGCACCTTTACTTTTTACAGTGTATATGGCTTATGCAGCATCAGAAGCAGTCTATGAGTATGTATAGAAAACGCAAGATCGAGGACTCTTTGGCCAGAAATATATTCTGGAGGTCAAAAGGGGCCCTCTGAATAGCTGATTTATCATCAAAAGGAGTCTATAACTTTCTATAGTTTGAAAATTTTTTAGGACACTTTGACCACAAATAAGTTCAAACGGTCAGATATGGACATCTATATGGCTTATGAAGCATCAGAAGGAGTATGTATAGAAAAAGCAAGATCGAGGACTCTTTGGCCAGAAATATGTTCAGGAGGTCAAAAGGGGCCCTCTGTATAGCTGATTTATCATCAAAAGGAGTCTATAACTTTCTATAGTTTGAAAAACTTTTAGGACACTTTGACCACAAATACTGTAAGTTCAAAATGTCAGATATGGACATCTATATGGCTTATGAAGCATCAGAAGGAGTCTATGAGTATGTATAGAAAGCCCAAAATCGAGGACTCTTTGGCCAGAAACATGTTCTGGAGGTCAAACGGGGACCTCTGTATAGCTGATTTATCATCAAAAGGAGTGTATCACTTTCTATGGTTTGAAAAAAATGTAGGACACTTTGACCACAAATAAGTTCAAACGGTCAGATATGGACATCTATATGGCTTATGAAGCATCAAAAGGATTCTGTATAGAAAAAGTAAGATCGAGGACTCTTTGGCCAGAAATATGTTCAGGAGGTCAAAAAAGGGGACCTCTGTATAGCTGATTTATCATCAAAAGGAGTCTATAACTTTATATAGTTTGAAATTTTTTTAGGACACTTTGACCACAAATGAGTTCAAAAGGTCAGATATGGACATCTATATGGCTTATGAAGCATCAGAAGGAGTCTATGAGTATGTATAGAAAGCCCAAGATTGAGGACTCTTTAGCCAGAAATATGTTCAGGAGGTCAGAAGGGGACCTCTGTATAGCTGATTTATCATCAAAAATGGAGTCTATAACTTTCTATAGTTTGAAAAATATTTAGGACACTTTGACCACAAATAAGTTCAAAAGGTCAGATATGGACATCTATATGGCTTATGAAGCATCAGAAGGAGTCTATGAGTATGTATAGAAAGCCCAAGATCGAGGACTCTTTGGCCAGAAATATGTTCTGGAGGTCAAAAGGGGACCTCTGTATAGCTGATTTATCATCAAAAGGAGTCTATAACTTTCTATAGTTTGAAAAAAATTTAGGACACTTTGACCACAAATAAGTTCAAAAGGTCAGATATGGACATCTATATGGCTTATGAAGCATCAGAAGGAGTATGTATAGAAAACGGAAGATCGAGGACTCTTTGGCCAGAAATATGTTCAGTAGGTCAAAAAGGGACCTCTGTATAGCTGATTTATCATCAAAAGAAGTCTATAACTTGCTATAGTTTGAAAATTTTTTAGGACACTTTGACCACAAATAAGTTCAAAATGTCAGATATGGACATCTATATGGCTTATGAAGCATCAGAAGGAGTATGTATAGAAAACGCAAGATCAAGGACTCTTTGGCCAGAAATATGATCTGGAGGTCAAACGGGGACCTCTGTATAGCTGATTTATCATCAAAAGGAGTCTATAACTTTCTATAGTTTGAAAATTTTAGGACACTTTGACCACAAATAAGTTCAAAAGGTCAGATATGGACATCTATATGGCTTATGAAGCATCAGAGGGAGTATGTATAGAACACGCAAGATTGAGGACTCTTTGGCCAGAAATATGTTCAGGAGGTCAAAAGGGGACCTCTGTATAGCTGATTTATCATCAAAAATGGAGTCTATAACTTTCTATAGTTTGAAAAATATTTAGGACACTTTGACCACTAATAAGTTCAAAAGGTCAGATATGGACATCTATATGGCTTATGAAGCATCAGGAGGAGTCTATGAGTATGTATAGAAAGCCCAAGATTGAGGACTCTTTGGCCAGAAATATGTTCAGGAGGTCAAAAGGGGCCCTCTGTATAGCTGATTTATCATCAAAAGGAGTCTATAACTTTCTATAGTTTGAAAAACTTTTTGGACACTGACCACAAATACTGTAAGTTCAAAATGTCAGATATGGACATCTATATGGCTTATGTAGCATCAGAAGGAGTATGTATAGAAAACGCAAGATCGAGGACTCTTTGGCCAGAAATATGTTCAGGAGGTCAAAAGGAGACCTCTGTATAGCTGATTTATCATCAAAAGGAGTCTATAACTTTCTATAGTTTGAAATAATGTTAGGATACTTTGACCACAAATAAGTTCAAAAGGTCAGATATGGACATCTTATGAAGCATCAGAAGGCTTATGAAGCATCAGAAGGAGTCTATGAGTATGTATAGAAAGCCCAAGATCGAGGACTCTTTGGCCAGAAATATGTTCAGGAGGTCAAAGGGGGCCCTCTGTATAGCTGATTTATCATCAAAAGGAGTCTATAACTTTCTATAGTTTGAAAAACTTTTAGGACACTTTGACCACAAATAAGTTCAAAATGTCAGATATGGACATCTATATGGCTTATGAAGCATCAGAAGGAGTCTATGAGTATGTATAGAAAGCCCAAGATCGAGGACTCTTTGGCCAGAAATATGTTCAGGATTTCAAAAGGGGACCTCTGAATAGCTGATTTATCATCAAAAGGAGTCTATAACTTTCTATAGTTTGAAAAATTGAGAACACTTTGACCACAAATAAGTTCAAAATGTCAGATATGGACATATATATGGCTTATGAAACATCAGAAGGAGTCTATGAGTATGTATAGAAAACGCAAGATTGAGGACTCTTTGGCCAGAAATATGTTCTGGAGGTCAAAAGGGGCCCTCTGAATAGCTGATTTATCATCAAAAGGAGTCTATAACTTTCTATAGTTTGAAAAATTGAGGACACTTTGACCACAAATAAGTTCAAAAAGTCAGATATGGACATCTATATGGCTTATGAAGCATCAGAAGGAGTATGTATAGAAAACGCAAGATTGAGGACTCCTTGGCCAGAAATATGTTCAGGAGGTCAAAAGGGGACCTCTGTATAGCTGATTTATCATCAAAAAGGAGTCTATAACTTTCTATAGTTTGAAAAATTTTGAGGACACTTTGACCACAAATAAGTTCAAAAGGTCAGATATGGACATCTATATGGCTTATGAAGCATCGGAAGGAGTCTATGAGAATGTATAGAAAGCCCTAGATATAGGACTCTTTGGCCAGAAATATGTTCAGGAGGTCAAAAGGGGACCTCTGTATAGCTGATTTATCATCAAAAGGAGTCTATAACTTTCTATAGTTTGAAAAATATTTAGGACACTTTGACCACAAATAAGTTCAAAAGGTCAGATATGGACATCTATATGGCTTATGAAGCATCAGAAGGAGTCTATGAGTATGTATAGAAAGTCCAAGATCGAGGACTCTTTGGCCAGAAATATGTTCAGGAGGTCAGAAGGGGACCTCTGTATAGCTGATTTATCATCAAAAATGGAGTCTATATCTTTCTATAGTTTGAAAAATATTTAGGACACTTTGACCACAAATAAGTTCAAAAGGTCAGATATGGACATCTATATGGCTTATGAAGCATCAGAAGGAGTCTATGAGTATGTATAGAAAGTCCAAGATCGAGGACTCTTTGGCCAGAAATATGTTCTGGAGGTCAAAAGGGACCTCTGTATAGCTGATTTATCATCAAAAGGAGTCTATAACTTTCTATAGTTTGAAAAAAAATTAGGACACTTTGACCACAAATAAGTTCAAAAGGTCAGATATGGACATCTATATGGCTTATGAAGCATCAGAAGGAGTATGTATAGAAAACGGAAGATCGAGGACTCTTTGGCCAGAAATATGTTCAGTAGGTCAAAAAGGGACCTCTGTATAGCTGATTTATCATCAAAAGGAGTCTATAACTTTCTATAGTTTGAAAAATTGAGGACACTTTGACCACAAATAAGTTCAAAAAGTCAGATATGGACATCTATATGGCTTATGCAGCATCAGAAGCAGTCTATGAGTATGTATAGAAAACGCAAGATCGAGGACTCTTTGGCCAGAAATATATTCTGGAGGTCAAAAGGGGCCCTCTGAATAGCTGATTTATCATTAAAAGGAGTCTATAACTTTCTATAGTTTGAAAATTTTTTAGGACACTTTGACCACAAATAAGTTCAAACGGTCAGATATGGACATCTATATGGCTTATGAAGCATCAGAAGGAGTATGTATAGAAAAAGCAAGATCGAGGACTCTTTGGCCAGAAATATGTTCAGGAGGTCAAAAGGGGCCCTCTGTATAGCTGATTTATCATCAAAAGGAGTCTATAACTTTCTATAGTTTGAAAAACTTTTAGGACACTTTGACCACAAATACTGTAAGTTCAAAATGTCAGATATGGACATCTATATGGCTTATGAAGCATCAGAAGGAGTCTATGAGTATGTATAGAAAGCATAAGATCGAGGACTCTTTGGCCAGAAATATGTTCAGTAGGTCAAAAAGGGACCTCTGTATAGCTGATTTATCATCAAAAGGAGTCTATAACTTTCTATAGTTTGAAAAACTTTTAGGACACTTTGACCACAAATAAGTTCAAAATGTCAGATATGGACATCTATATGGCTTATGAAGCATCAGAAGGAGTCTGAGTATGTATAGAAAGCCCAAGATCGAGGACTCTTTGGCCAGAAATATGTTCTGGAGGTCAAACGGGGACCTCTGTATAGCTGATTTATCATCAAAAGGAGTGTATCACTTTCTATGGTTTGAAAAAAATGTAGGACACTTTGACCACAAATAAGTTCAAACGGTCAGATATGGACATCTATATGGCTTATGAAGCATCAAAAGGAGTCTGTATAGAAAAAGCAAGATCGAGGACTCTTTGGCCAGAAATATGTTCAAGAGGTCAAAAAAGGGGACCTCTGTATAGCTGATTTATCATCAAAAGGAGTCTATAACTTTCTATAGTTTGAAAAAAATGTAGGACACTTTGACCACAAATAAGTTCAAAAGGTCAGATATGGACATCTATATGGCTTATGAAGCATCGGAAGGAGTCTATGAGAATGTATAGAAAGCCCAAGATTGAGGACTCTTTGGCCAGAAATATGTTCAGTAGGTCAAAAAGGGACCTCTGTATAGCTGATTTATCATCAAAAGGAGTCTATAACTTTCTATAGTTTGAAAAACTTTTAGGACACTTTGACCACAAATAAGTTCAAAAGGTCAGATATGGACATCTTATGAAGCATCAGAAGGCTTATGAAGCATCAGAAGGAGTCTATGAGTATGTATAGAAAGCCCAAGATCGAGGACTCTTTGGCCAGAAATATGTTCAGTAGGTCAAAAGGGGACCTCTGTATAGCTGATTTATCATCAAAAGGAGTCTATAACTTTCTATAGTTTGAAATATTTTGAGGACACTTTGACCACAAATAAGTTCAAACGGTCAGATATGGACATCTATATGGCTTATGAAGCATCAGAAGGAGTATGTATAGAAAATGCAAGATCGAGGACTCTTTGGCCAGAAATATGTTCAGGAGGTCAAAAGGGGACCTCTGTATAGCTGATTTATCATCAAAAGGAGTCTATAACTTTCTATAGTTTGAAAAACATTTAGGACACTTTGACCACAAATAAGTTCAAAATGTCAGATATGGACATCTATATGTCTTATGAAACATCAGAAGGAGTCTATGAGTATGTATAGAAAACGCAAGATTGAGGACTCTTTGGCCAGAAATATGTTCTGGAGGTCAAAAGGGGCCCTCTGAATAGCTGATTTATCATCAAAAGGAGTCTATAACTTTATATAGTTTGAAATTTTTTTAGGACACTTTGACCACAAATAAGTTCAAAAGGTCAGATATGGACATCTATATGGCTTATGAAGCATCAGAAGGAGTCTATGAGTATGTATAGAAAGCCCAAGATTGAGGACTCTTTAGCCAGAAATATGTTCAGGAGGTCAGAAGGGGACCTCTGTATAGCTGATTTATCATCAAAAATGGAGTCTATAACTTTCCATAGTTTGAAAAATATTTAGGACACTTTGACCACAAATAAGTTCAAAAGGTCAGATATGGACATCTATATGGCTTATGAAGCATCAGAAGGAGTCTATGAGTATGTATAGAAAGCCCAAGATCGAGGACTCTTTGGCCAGAAATATGTTCTGGAGGTCAAAAGGGGACCTCTGTATAGCTGATTTATCATCAAAAGGAGTCTATAACTTTCTATAGTTTGAAAAAAATTTAGGACACTTTGACCACAAATAAGTTCAAAAGGTCAGATATGGACATCTATATGGCTTATGAAGCATCAGAAGGAGTATGTATAGAAAACGGAAGATCGAGGACTCTTTGGCCAGAAATATGTTCAGTAGGTCAAAAAGGGACCTCTGTATAGCTGATTTATCATCAAAAGAAGTCTATAACTTGCTATAGTTTGAAAATTTTTTAGGACACTTTGACCACAAATAAGTTCAAAATGTCAGATATGGACATCTATATGGCTTATGTAGCATCAGAAGGAGTATGTATAGAAAACGCAAGATCAAGGACTCTTTGGCCAGAAATATGTTCTGGAGGTAAAAAGGGGACCTCTGTATAGCTGATTTATCATCAAAAGGAGTCTATAACTTTCTATAGTTTGAAAATTTTAGGACACTTTGACCACAAATAAGTTCAAAAGGTCAGATATGGACATCTATATGGCTTATGAAGCATCAGAAGGAGTCTATGAGTATGTATAGAAAGCCCAAGATCAAGGACTCTTTGGCCAGAAATACGATCTGGAGGTCAAACGGGGACCTCTGTATAGCTGATTTATCATCAAAAGGAGTCTATAACTTTCTATAGTTTGAAAATTTTAGGACACTTTGACCACAAATAAGTTCAAAAGGTCAGATATGGACATCTATATGGCTTATGAAGCATCAGAGGGAGTATGTATAGAACACGCAAGATTGAGGACTCTTTGGCCAGAAATATGTTCAGGAGGTCAAAAGGGGACCTCTGTATAGCTGATTTATCATCAAAAATGGAGTCTATAACTTTCTATAGTTTGAAAAATATTTAGGACACTTTGACCACTAAGGTCAGATATGGACATCTATATGGCTTATGAAGCATCAGGAGGAGTCTATGAGTATGTATAGAAAGCCCAAGATTGAGGACTCTTTGGCCAGAAATATGTTCAGGAGGTCAAAAGGGGCCCTCTGTATAGCTGATTTATCATCAAAAGGAGTCTATCACTTTATATAGTTTTAAATTTTTTTAGGACATTTTGACCACAAATAAGTTCAAAATGTCAGATATGGACATCTATATGGCTTATGAAGCATTAAAAGGAGTCTGTATAGAAAGCATAAGATCGAGGACTCTTTGGCCAGAAATATGTTCAGGAGGTCAAAAGGGGCCCTCTGTATAGCTGATTTATCATCAAAAGGAGTCTATAACTTTCTATAGTTTGAAAAACTTTTAGGACACTTTGACCACAAATACTGTAAGTTCAAAATGTCAGATATGAACATCTATATGGCTTATGTAGCATCAGAAGGAGTATGTATAGAAAACGCAAGATCGAGGACTCTTTGGCCAGAAATATGTTCAGGAGGTCAAAAGGAGACCTCTGTATAGCTGATTTATCATCAAAAGGAGTCTATAACTTTCTATAGTTTGAAATAATGTTAGGATACTTTGACCACAAATAAGTTCAAAAGGTCAGATATGGACATCTTATGAAGCATCAGAAGGCTTATGAAGCATCAGAAGGAGTCTATGAGTATGTATAGAAAGCCCAAGATCGAGGACTCTTTGGCCAGAAATATGTTCAGGAGGTCAAAGGGGGCCCTCTGTATAGCTGATTTATCATCAAAAGGAGTCTATAACTTTCTATAGTTTGAAAAACTTTTAGGACACTTTGACCACAAATAAGTTCAAAATGTCAGATATGGACATCTATATGGCTTATGAAGCATCAGAAGGAGTCTATGAGTATGTATAGAAAGCCCAAGATCGAGGACTCTTTGGCCAGAAATATGTTCTGGAGGTCAAAAGGGGACCTCTGTATAGCTGATTTATCATCAAAAATGGAGTCTATAACTTTCTATAGTTTGAAAAATATTTAGGACACTTTGACCACAAATAAGTTCAAAAGGTCAGATATGGACATCTATATGGCTTATGAAGCATCAAAAGGAGTCTGTATAGAAAAAGCAAAATCGAGGACTCTTTGGCCAGAAATATGTTCAGGAGGTCAAAAGGGGACCTCTGTATAGCTGATTTATCATCAAAAATGGAGTCTATAACTTTCTATAGTTTGAAAAATATTTAGGACACTTTGACCACAAATAAGTTCAAAAGGTCAGATATGGACATCTATATGGCTTATGAAGCATCAGAAGGAGTCTATGAGTATGTATAGAAAGCCCAAGATCGAGGACTCTTTGGCCAGAAATATGTTCTGGAGGTCAAAAGGGGACCTCTGTATAGCTGATTTATCATCAAAAGGAGTCTATAACTTTCTATAGTTTGAAAAAAATTTAGGACACTTTGACCACAAATAAGTTCAAAAGGTCAGATATGGACATCTATATGGCTTATGAAGCATCAGAAGGAGTATGTATAGAAAACGGAAGATCGAGGACTCTTTGGCCAGAAATATGTTCTGGAGGTAAAAAGGGGACCTCTGTATAGCTTATTTATTATCAAAAGGAGTCTATAACTTTCTATAGTTTGAAAAAGTTTTAGGACACTTTGACCACAAATAAGTTCAAAATGTCAGATATGGACATCTATATGGCTTATGAAGCATCAGAAGGAGTCTATGAGTATGTATAGAAAGCCCAAGATCAAGGACTCTTTGGCCAGAAATATGATCTGGAGGTCAAACGGGGACCTCTGTATAGCTGATTTATCATCAAAAGGAGTCTATAACTTTCTATAGTTTGAAAAATATTTAGGACACTTTGACCACTAATAAGTTCAAAAGGTCAGATATGGACATCTATATGGCTTATGAAGCATCAGAAGGAGTCTATGAGTATGTATAGAAAGCCCAAGATCGAGGACTCTTTGGCCAGAAATATGTTCAGGAGGTGAAAGGGGGCCCTCTGTATAGCTGATTTATCATCAAAAGGAGTCTATAACTTTCTATAGTTTGAAAAACTTTTAGGACACTTTGACCACAAATACTGTAAGTTCAAAATGTCAGATATGAACATCTATATGGCTTATGTAGCATCAGAAGGAGTATGTATAGAAAACGCAAGATCGAGGACTCTTTGGCCAGAAATATGTTCAGGAGGTCAAAAGGAGACCTCTGTATAGCTGATTTATCATCAAAAGGAGTCTATAACTTTCTATAGTTTGAAATAATGTTAGGATACTTTGACCACAAATAAGTTCAAAAGGTCAGATATGGACATCTTATGAAGCATCAGAAGGCTTATGAAGCATCAGAAGGAGTCTATGAGTATGTATAGAAAGCCCAAGATCGAGGACTCTTTGGCCAGAAATATGTTCAGGAGGTCAAAGGGGGCCCTCTGTATAGCTGATTTATCATCAAAAGGAGTCTATAACTTTCTATAGTTTGAAAAACTTTTAGGACACTTTGACCACAAATAAGTTCAAAATGTCAGATATGGACATCTATATGGCTTATGAAGCATCAGAAGGAGTCTATGAGTATGTATAGAAAGCCCAAGATCGAGGACTCTTTGGCCAGAAATATGTTCAGGAGGTCAAAGGGGGACCTCTGTATAGCTGATTTATCATCAAAAGGAGTCTATAACTTTCTATAGTTTGAAAAATATTTAGGACACTTTGACCACTAATAAGTTCAAAAGGTCAGATATGGACATCTATATGGCTTATGAAGCATCAGAAGGAGTCTATGAGTATGTATAGAAAGCCCAAGATCGAGGACTCTTTGGCCAGAAATATGTTCAGGAGGTGAAAGGGGGCCCTCTGTATAGCTGATTTATCATCAAAAGGAGTCTATAACTTTCTATAGTTTGAAAAATATTTAGGACACTTTGACCACTAATAAGTTCAAAAGGTCAGATATGGACATCTATATGGCTTATGAAGCATCAGAAGGAGTCTATGATTATGTATAGAAAGCCCAAGATCGAGGACTCTTTGGCCAGAAATATGTTCAGGAGGTGAAAGGGGGCCCTCTGTATAGCTGATTTATCATCAAAAGGAGTCTATAACTTTCTATAGTTTGAAATAATGTTAGGACACTTTGACCACAAATAAGTTCAAAAGGTCAGATATGGACATCTTATGAAGCATCAGAAGGCTTATGAAGCATCAGAAGGAGTCTATGAGTATGTATAGAAAGCCCAAGATCGAGGACTCTTTGGCCAGAAATATGTTCAGGAGGTCAAAGGGGGCCCTCTGTATAGCTGATTTATCATCAAAAGGAGTCTATAACTTTATATAGTTTGAATTTTTATTTAGGACACTTTGACCACAAATAAGTTAAAAAGGTCAGATATGGACATCTATATGGCTTATGAAGCATCAGAAGGAATCTATGAGTATGTATAGTTCAAGATTGAGGACTCTTTGGCCAGAAACATGTTCAGGAGGTCAAAAGGGGACGTCTTTCTAGCTGATTTATCATCAAAAGGAGTCTATAACTTTATATAGTTTGAAAAAAAATGTTAGGGCACTTTGATCACAAATAAGTTCAAAAAGTCAGATATGGACATCTATATGGCTTATGAAGCATCAGAAGGAGTCTATGAGTATGTATAGAAAGCCCATGATCGAGGACTCTTTGGCCAGAAATATGTTCTGGATGTCAAACGGGGACCTCTGTATAGCTGATTTATCATCAAAAGGAGTATCACTTTCTATGGTTTGAAAATTTTAGGACACTTTGACCACAAATAAGTTCAAACGGTCAGATATGGACATCTATATGGCTTATGAAGCATCAGAAGCAGTATGTATAGAAAGCCTCTTCCCACGCCGATGTAGGGTTCACAATGGTATGCGATGGACAGGTGAGTTTCCACAAGTGAGTAGATGGTCAGGGCTCTTCCTCTTCTCACACCGGTGCAAGGTTCGCAGTGGCCTGTGAGGGTCAGGTGAGTTTCCACGGGTGAGTATGCGGTCGGGGCTGTTCCTCTTCCCACACTGATGCAGGGTTCACAGGGATGGTCAGGGCTCTGGAGCTGCAGCAGACTCGAAGTCCACAGGCTAAGCGGGCCTTCTTCTAAACAGGCAGTATCGACACTGGGAGCAGAGGATACAGGTTTAGCGTGTGTTACCGGGAGATGAACACTTTACCTCAGACAGGTGGACTATAAGGCTGCAGCAGACTCGAAGCCAACAGGCGGAGCAAAGCTTCTTCTAAGACAGACAGAGTCAATACTTCACGCAGAGGATGCAGTCCTCACATGTAATACAGAGGGATGAACACTTCGCGCCAGACAGGTGGGCTATGGGGCTACAGCAGACTCAAAGTCGTAGGCTGAGCGGAGCTTCTCTAGGACAGGCAGAATCAACTTCAACAGCAGTATGCAGTCCTCACATGTGTTGCAGGGGACAGATAACTTCACACCATGCAGATGGGCTTGGGGCTGTAGCAGACTCAAAGTCGCAGGCTGAGCAGAGCTTCTCTAGGACAGACAGAATCAACTTCAACAGCAGTATACAGTTCTCACGTGTGTTGCAGGGGACAGATAACTTCACGCCATGCAGATGGGCTTGGGGTTGTAGCAAACTCAAGTCGCAGGCTGAGCGGAACTTCTCTAAGACAGACAGAATCAACTTCAACAACAGTATACAGTTCTCACGTGTTGCAGGGGACAGATAACTTCACACCGTGCAGGTGGGCTTAGGGCTGCAGCAGACTCAAAGTCAACAGGCTGAGCGGAGCTCCTGCTAAGACAAACAGAATCAAGATTGCAGATAGAGTGTGCAGTCTCACGTGTGTTGCAAGGGGGCGAACCTTCTCACCATACAGGTGGGTTGACAGGCAAGTAGCGAACTTAAGTCAACAGGCTGGACAGAGCTTCTCCTAAGACAGTCAGAATCACTACTTCAAAACAGAGAGGTTAGTTTGACTCACAGATGCTATTCCTTCTAGTCCTCAACAGATGGGGCCGATCGACATTATTAAGCTCCAGTTACTGACAGTAGACCAGCATGGCACGTGGGGAGTGCACGGCAAGAGAGAATAAATCTTCCACACACACACGGCAATTTCACTCCAAACATGCAACGTGAGGGGGGAAACGTCAATTTAAGCACTGCAATCCACTTCAACAAGTGCAGATAAGGCAGGCACTCACCCAGAGGTCTCCGTGTCACAAGCAACGAGCTTCAATGTTGAGAAAGGATGTTTCGGGGTTTTCCTCCACAGACATAGACAGGATTCACATCACCGTTCCAACACGGGGGAAGAGGGTAAGAGATCGAACATGAATCAGTGTAATTCACTCAGTGACGTTTAAATAGCACAATCAAAACACTCCAATCCACCTTAAATTCAGTGTTGAAACATGCAGGTAAGAGATCCAATGGTCGATTACTTATCTCTCTCCCTTCCAAACAAACGGGGTGTTTTCACAACTCTTCCACGCTCCTCGAGTCCCCTCCAACAACACTTTCCCTTGCACACCACAATTCTTCTCTGCAACACTCAAATAGAACGACTTCTCACGGGGGAGAACCACACAACAGTCTCTCTTCACTGGCTTTTTATATCCTTCTCAATGCCCACATGGCTTCGTCATGGCTCTAGATTAATTCCCCACACCTGATGTCGATTTCCTCATCCCGGTTGGCAAGGCAACAGATACACATTTACACGGGGGGTGGTGTGTCCTTGTTATTGTACCGGAGGGGACACAATTGCGGCGAACTTTAGTTCCGCCCTCTCATTTGTCACACCGTGACAACTATTTGGCCAGAAATATGTTCAGTAGGTCAAAAGGGGCCCTCTGTATAGCTGATTTATCATCAAAAGGAGTCTATAACTTTATAGAGTTTGAAAAAATGTTAGGACACTTTGGCCACAAATAAGTTCAAAAGGTCAGATATGGACATCTATATGGCTTATGAAGCATCAGAAGGAGTCTATGAGTATGTATAGAAAGCCCAAGATCGAGGACTCTTTGGCCAGAAATATGTTCTGGAGGTCAAAAGGGGACCTCTGTATAGCTGATTTATCATCAAAAGGAGTCTATAACTTTATATAGTTTGAAAAAATGTTAGGACACTTTGACCACAAATAAGTTCAAAAGGTCAGATATGGACATCTATATGGCTTATGAAGCATCAGAAGGAGTCTATGAGTATGTATAGAAAGCCCAAGATCGAGGACTCTTTGGCCAGAAATATGTTCAGGAGGTCAAAAGGGGACCTCTGTATAGCTGATTTATCATCAAAAGGAGTCTATAACTTTCTATAGTTTGAAAAATTTTGAGGACACTTTGACCACAAATAAGTTCAAAAGGTCAGATATGGACATCTATATGGCTTATGAAGCATCAGAAGGAGCCTATGAGTATGTATAGAAAGCCCAAGATCGAGGACTCTTTGGCCAGAAATATGTTCAGGAGGTCAAAGGGGACCTCTGTATAGCTGATTTATCATCAAAAGGAGTCTATAACTTTATATAGTTTGAAAAAATGTTAGGACACTTTGACCACAAATAAGGTCAAAAGGTCAGATATGGACATCTATATGGCTTATGAAGCATCAGAAGGAGTCTATGAGTATGTATAGAAAGCCCAAGATCGAGGACTATTTGGCCAGAAATATGTTCAGTAGGTCAAAAGGGGCCCTCTGTATAGCTGATTTATCATCAAAAGCAACCTATAACTTTATATAGTTTGAAAAAATGTTAGGACACTTTGACCACAAATAAGTTCAAAGGGTCAGATATGGACATCTATATGGCTTATGAAGCATCAGAAGGAGTCTATGAGTATGCATAGAAAGCCCAAGATCGAGGACTCTGGCCAGAAATATGTTCAGGAGGTCAAAGGGGGCCCTCTGTATAGCTGACTTATCATCAAAAGGAGTCTATAACTTTATATAGTTTGAATTTTTTTTAGGACACTTTGACCACAAATAAGTTCAAAAGGTCAGATATGGACATCTATATGGCTTATGAAGCATCAGAAGGAATCTATGAGTATGTATAGTTCAAGATTGAGGACTCTTTGGCCAGAAACATGTTCAGGAGGTCAAAAGGGGACGTCTTTATAGCTGATTTATCATCAAAAGGAGTCTATAACTTTATATAGTTTGAAAAAATGTTAGGACACTGACCACAAATAAGTTCAAAAGGTCAGATATGGACATCTATATGGCTTATGAAGCATCAGAAGGAGTCTATGAGTATGTATAGAAAGCCCAAGATCGAGGACTCTTTGGCCAGAAATATGTTCAGGAGGTCAAAAGGGGACCTCTGTATAGCTGATTTATCATCAAAAGGAGTCTATAACTTTCTATAGTTTGAAAAATTTTGAGGACACTTTGACCACAAATAAGTTCAAAAGGTCAGATATGGACATCTATATGGCTTATGAAGCATCAGAAGGAGTCTATGAGTATGTATAGAAAGCCCAAGATCGAGGACTCTTTGGCCAGAAATATGTTCAGGAGGTCAAAGGGGGCCCTCTGTATAGCTGATTTATCATCAAAAGGAGTCTATAACTTTATATAGTTTGAAAAAATGTTAGGACACTTTGACCACAAATAAGTTCAAAAGGTCAGATATGGACATCTATATGGCTTATGAAGCATCAGAAGGAGTCTATGAGTATGTATAGAAAGCCCAAGATCGAGGACTCTTTGGCCAGAAATATGTTCAGTAGGTCAAAAGGGGACCTCTGTATAGCTGATTTATCATCAAAAGGAATCTATAACTTTATATAGTATGAAAAAATGTTAGGACACTTTGACCACAAATAAGTTCAAAAGGTCAGATATGGACATCTATATGGCTTATGAAGCATCAGAAGGAGTCTATGAGTATGCATAGAAAGCCCAAGATCGAGGACTCTGGCCAGAAATATGTTCAGGAGGTCAAAGGGGGCCCTCTGTATAGCTGACTTATCATCAAAAGGAGTCTATAACTTTATATAGTTTGAATTTTTTTAGGACACTTTGACCACAAATAAGTTCAAAAGGTCAGATATGGACATCTATATGGCTTATGAAGCATCAGAAGGAATCTATGAGTATGTATATAAAGCCCAAGATCGAGGACTCTTTGGCCAGAAATATGTTCAGGAGGTCAAAAGGGGAACTCTGTATAGCTGATTTATCATCAAAAGGAGTCTATAACTTTCTATAGTTTGAAAAATTTTGAGGACACTTTGACCACAAATAAGTTCAAAAGGTCAGATATGGACATCTATTTGGCTTATGAAGCATCAGAAGGAGTCTATGAGTATGTATAGAAAGCCCAAGATCGAGGACTCTTTGGCCAGAAATATGTTCAGGAGGTCAAAGGGGGCCCTCTGTATAGCTGATTTATCATCAAAAGGAGTCTATAACTTTCTATAGTTTGAAATAATGTTAGGACACTTTGACCACAAATAAGTTCAAAAGGTCAGATATGGAAATCTATATGGCTTATGAAGCATCAGAAGGAGTCTAATGAGTATGTATAGAAAGCCCAAGATCGAGGACTCTGGCCAGAAATATGTTCAGGAGGTCAAAGGGGGCCCTCTGTATAGCTGATTTATCATCAAAAGGAGTCTATAACTTTCTATAGTTTGAAAAATTTTGAGGACACTTTGACCACAAATAAGTTCAAAAGGTCAGATATGGACATCTTATGAAGCATCAGAAGGAATCTATGAGTATGTATAGAAAGCCCAAGATCGAGGACTCTTTGGTCAGAAATATGTTCTGGAGGTCAAAAGGGGCCCTCTGTATAGCTGATTTATCATCAAAAGGAGTCTATAACTTTATATAGTTTGAAAAAATGTTAGGACACTTTGACCACAAATAAGTTCAAAAGGTCAGATATGAACATCTATATGGCTTATGAAGCACCAGAAGGAGTCTATGAGTATGTATAGAAAGCCCAAGATCGAGGACTCTTTGGCCAGAAATATGTTCAGGAGGTCAAAAGGGGACCTCTGTTTAGCTGATTTATCATCAAAAGGAGTCTATAACTTTCTATAGTTTGAAAAATTTTGAGGACACTTTGACCACAAATAAGTTCAAAAGGTCAGATATGGACATCTTATGAAGCATCAGAAGGAATCTATGAGTATGTATAGAAAGCCCAAGATTGAGGACTCTTTGGCCAGAAATATGTTCAGTAGGTCAAAAGGGGACCTCTGTATAGCTGATTTATCATCAAAAGGAGTCTATAACTTTATATAGTTTGAATTTTTTTTAGGAAACTTTGACCACAAATAAGTTCAAAAGGTCAGATATGGACATCTATATGGCTTATGAGGCATCAGAAGGAGTCTATGAGTATGTATAGAAAGCATAAGATCGAGGAATCTTTGGCCAGAAATATGTTCAGGAGGTCAAAAGGGGACCTCTGTATAGCTGATTTATCATCAAAAGGAGTCTATAACTTTCTATAGTTTGAAAAAATGTTAGGACACTTTGACCACAAATAAGTTCAAAAGGTCAGATATGGACATCTATATGGCTTATGAAGCATCAGAAGGAGTCTTTGAGTATGTATAGAAAGCCCAAGATCGAGGACTCTTTGGCCAGAATTATATTCAGAAGGTCAAAAGGGGACCTCTGTATAGCTGATTTATCATCAAAAGGAGTTTATAACTTTATATAGTTTGAATTTTTTTCAGGACACTTTGACCACAAATAAGTTCAAAATGTCAGATATGGAAATCTATATGGCTTATGAAGCACCAGAAGGAGTCTATGAGTATGTTTAGAAAGCCCAAGATCGAGGACTATTTGGCCAGAAATATGTTCAGGAGGTCAAAAGGGGACCTCTGTATAGCTGATTTATCATCAAAAGGAGTTTATAACTTTATATAGTTTGAATTTTTTTCAGGACACTTTGACCACAAATAAGTTCAAAAGGTCAGATATGGACATCTATATGGCTTATGAAGCATCAGAAGGAGTCTATGAGTCTATGAGGAGTCTATGAGGAGTCTATGAGGAGTCTATGAGCGTCTGAACGCGTTGTTGTCTTTGGAGCTTCATCGATTTGATTTATAAATCTTGATTTTACTCTTTAAACTTACAACAAACATTTTCTACTTTACCTCACTGAGAAGCACTACTGCTCAACCCTCATAGTTACAACGCGGACTGTTGAGTAGACGCGTCTCAAGCCTATTAGTGATCCAACGCTGGATACTCCTATAGGTTACGTCCGTGGATCACGGCTGAACGCGTCTTCTCAACACTCACTTACAAACATTTTTCGCCTATCGTGCGTCTACTCTACACCCGTACCACTAAAAAGACGGATTATATCTAAGACTTCAATCATAAATTACAATGCGGACTGTTGAGCAGACGTGTCTCAAGCCTATTAGTGATCCAACGCTGGATACTCCTATAGGTTACGTCCGTGGATCACGGCTGAACGCGTCTTCTCAACACTCACTTACAAACATTTTTCGCCTATCGTGCGTCTACTCTACACCCGTACCACTAAAAAGACGGATTATATCTAAGACTTCAGTCATACATTAGAATTAATATTGATAGCATCACTGGTAGCTTCGTTGCTAACTTACTGTCCATCTGTTAAAATGGCGAATATATCAGATGTAAGTAGTCTACCTTTTGGTGCAGGTGAGGACACATTTGAGCTGCACGCGGTGCAGTCTGAGCTGGAAGCTGTTGAGAAACAAATCCACGACCTTTTATTGAGACAAGCCGAGCTGATAGACCGGCGGTTAGCTCTTGAAACATCACGCGCCGATGCACACAAATCAGTGATTAACGTTACTAACCCGCTGACTCCGACTTCGTCTACTCCGTGCGTTTCTCAACATCGGTCCCGAGCGCCGAGGTCGCGATCAGCCATGGTCTCGTTCACTCCGGTTCCAACACGCCACCACGAAGCCTGGGTGGTTCCGCAGCGGAAGACGCGAGTCAGGTCTAGACAAAGACTCTCTCCGACCCTCCTGGTTTTCGAGTTATCCACACAAAACCGCTTTTCCCCTCTTCGCGAAACAGAACGCGATGCTGTGATCATCGGCGATTCCATCGTTCGGCACGTACGCGCAACGTTAGGTAAAAGTAAGGTGCACAGTCTGCTTTCCTGGTGCTCGTGTTTCTGAAATCGCTACTCACGTTCCCGAGATTCTGAACGGTGACGAGTGCGTCGGAACTGTTGTCCTGCACGCGGGAGTGAACGACATCAGGATGCGCCAGACGGAGATTCTGAAGAAAGACTTCTGAAGAAAGATCGATACGGTACGCAGCACATCGCCTGAAACAACGATCATAGTGTCAGGACCGCTTCCCATGTACCGACTAGGACATGAAAAGTTTAGCAGATTATTTGCGCTAAATGAATGGTTAATGTCATGGTGCAATGAGCAGAAACTGTTCTTTGTAAATAATTGGAATCTGTTTTGGGAGCGTCCTAGGCTTTTCCGTGCTGATGGCTTACACCCAAGCAGATTCGGAGCAGATCTTCTGTCGGATAACATCTCCAAAATGTTAAATACCTTTTGACTAGTAACCAAAAGTCCAAATCATAGTCTCTGCTGCACCAATTTAACTGATATAAATACTAGTGTAGAATATTGCATAGAAACCGTGTCTATTCCTCGTTTAGTGAGATCAAATAATAAATCTACTGCAGGATCTAGGAAAAATCTAATTGTTATTAAAACAGAAAATGTTGCTATTAGTAAACAAAAACAATTTCTAAAGTTAGGTCTTCTAAACATTAGATCACTCACACCTAAGGCAGTTATTGTAAATGAATTAGTCACAGATAATAGCTTCGATGTACTTTGCCTTACTGAAACCTGGCTTAAACCAAATGATTATTTCGGTCTAAATGAGTCTACTCCAGCAGGATACTCCTATAAGCATGAGCCCCGTCTGATTGGTCGTGGCGGTGGTGTTGCAACAATCTATAGAGATATTCTAAATGTTACTCAGAAAGCGGGTTATAAGTTTATTTCGTTTGAAGTACTTGTACTAAATGTTACGCTCTTAGATGTTAGAAAAACATCCCTATTATCTCTAGCCTTGGCTACCGTATATAGACCGCCTGGGCCTTACGCTGATTTCCTAAAAGAGTTTGCAGATTTTCTCTCAGACCTATTAGTCAATGTCGATAAAGCATTAATTGTTGGAGATTTTAACATACACGTAGATAATCCAAATGATGCGTTAGGGGCTGCGTTTACAGATTTAATAAATTCATTTGGGGTCAAGCAAAACGTCACCGGACCAACTCATCGTCTTAATCATACACTCGATTTAATTATATCACATGGAACCGATCCAACCGATATAGATATTATACCGCAAAGTGATGAAGTCACTGACCATTACATGGTAACTTGCATATTACGTACTGCTGTAATATGTCATGCGGCGCCGCGTTATCAACCAGGCAGAACAATCCTTCCATCCACCATAGATAATTTCTCAAATTGCTTATCTAATCTGTCTCAGCTGCTGCCTGAACCCAAACAAACAGATGAACTAGAAGAACTAACTAGCACTATGAGCACTATTCTCTCTAGAACATTGGATGTTGTTGCACCTATTAGATTAAAAAAGGTGAGAGAGAAAATTAAAGCACCGTGGTACAACAATACTACGCATGTTCTAAAGAGAGAAACCCGTATTTTAGAGCGTAAATGGAAACAAACTAATTTAGAGGTCTTTAGAATCGCGTGGAAAGACAGTATGTCACGTTATAAAAAGGCCCTAAAAGCGGCCAGGGCTGAGCATCTCCGCAAACTAATAGAAAATAACCAAAATAATCCAAGGTTTTTATTTAACACCGTGGCTAGACTAACAAATAAACAGACGTCACCCGAACAAAATATCCCGTTACAGTTTAGTAGTAATGATTTTATGAAGTTCTTCACTGAGAAAATAGAAAGCATCAGAACCACAATTGTAAACGTTCAATCTTCAATTGCGCCTTATAATTCAGCCTCAATTATCACCCCGCAAGAACAGTTACAGTGCTTTACAACTATAGAACAAAGAGAGTTAAATAAACTTATCACTTCATCTAAAACCACAACATGTTTATTAGATCCTATACCAACTAAGCTACTGAAAGAAGTGTTACCTGTAGTGGAAGAGCCTCTCCTCAATATTATTAACTCGTCTTTATCTTTAGGTCATGTTCCAAGAACATTTAAACTGGCAGTTATAAAACCTCTCATTAAAAAACCACAATTAGATCATAATAACCTAGCAAATTATAGACCCATTTCAAATCTTCCATTTATGTCTAAAATATTAGAAAAAGTGGTGTCCGCTCAATTGTGTTCTTTCTTGCAAGAAAATGATATCTATGAAAAGTTTCAGTCTGGATTCAGACCGCATCATAGCACTGAAACTGCGCTCGTTAAAATCACAAATGATTTACTTTTAGCTTCTGACCAAGGCTGTATCTCAATACTAGTTCTACTTGATCTTAGTGCTGCGTTCGATACTATAGATCACACAATACTCTTAGATCGACTACAAAATTATACTGGTGTTCAAGGACAAGCATTAAGCTGGTTCAGATCATACTTATCTGACCGCTACCATTTTGTCTGTTTAAATGGAGAAAAATCGATCATAACTCCAGTAAACTATGGAGTGCCGCAGGGATCTGTGTTAGGCCCTCTATTATTCTCAGTATATATGATGCCACTTGGAAATATTATAAGGAAACATGGAATTAGTTTCCATTGTTATGCTGATGACACTCAAATCTATATTTCATCACGGCCAGATGAAAACGTTAAATTATCCAAATTGACAGAGTGTGTTAACGATATAAAAGATTGGATGACGCGTAATTTTGTTTTATTAAATCCAGACAAAACAGAGGTACTACTTATCGGTTCAAAAAACCACCCGCAAAACCTCTCGCAATACAACTTTAATATAGTAGGATGTCCTGTTACTTTATCCTTTACAGTAAAAGACCTGGGTGTTATACTCGATTGCAACCTGTCTTTCAAAAATCATATTTCTTATGTTACAAAAACCGCCTTTTTCCACCTTAGAAATATTGCTAAGCTACGTAATATGCTATCAGTTTCTGATGCAGAAAAGTTAGTTCATGCATTCATGACCTCGAGACTAGATTACTGTAATGCTTTATTAGCCGGTTGTCCTGCATCCTCAATTAACAAGCTACAGTTAGTCCAGAATGCCGCCGCTAGAGTTCTACCAGAAAGACTCGGGAGACTAAATACTGTGACAATTAACCATTTATTAGCAACCCAGCAAGCAATAAAGT
This sequence comes from Scardinius erythrophthalmus, assembly GCF_964197995.2. Taxonomy (NCBI): domain Eukaryota; kingdom Metazoa; phylum Chordata; class Actinopteri; order Cypriniformes; family Leuciscidae; genus Scardinius; species Scardinius erythrophthalmus. The sequence continues at coordinate 29,745,617 of NC_138240.1, forward strand.
TCTTTGGCGTAGGCCCCGTCCGTAGCTCGTAATCTGAGGGTCCGGACTCTGCATATCCTGCCTGAAGATCAAGGCAGGGGCGCAGCCGACCCCCGTGAGGTATGGAAGGGACCATCCTGGTGGTGGTGGTGAGGAGGATGAGGGAAGGATTCAATTTGGAGGAGGTGGGGAGGATGGTGGTGAATTGAAGCGTCAGCATCTGCGAACTCAAACATGAGTAAGTACCGATCTTATATACCACAAGTGTTGGAATGTGATTGGATAGATAAAAAGTAGAGTGACGTAACAATTAAGTCTTCCTGGCAGAACTTAATGCTAGAGCTTTCATTTCTTACTAGATCAAGAAAATATGATCATATAACACCGATTTTATCATCACTGCATTGGTTACCTATAAAGTTCCGTATTAATTACAAGGTATTGCTACTGACTTATAAAGCCCTAAACGGCTTAGCTCCAGTCTATTTAACGGATCTTCTATCGCCCTATAATCCATCGCGCTCTTTAAGATCACTTAATTTAAGGCTTCTGGTCATACCTAGGATATCCAGAACCACCAAAGGAGGGAAAGCATTTTCACATTTAGCTCCAAAACTCTGGAATAGCCTTCCTGATACTGTTCGTTGCTCAGACTCGCTCTCCCAGTTTAAAACTAGATTAAAGTCGCATCTCTTCAGCCAGGCATTCATATAATATTTTTAATCTTACAGTTCAAATTACAATCCGGCCTCTAGTTAATAAACGCCAGAGGAGAACTGGCCCCCGACTGAGCCTGGGTTCTCCCAAGGTTTTTTTTTCTCCATTAGGTCACCTGATGGAGTTTTAGGACACCATTAGGTCACTTGATGGAGTTTTTCGGTTCCTTGCCACTGTTGCCTTTGGCTCGCTCAGTTGGGGATATTCTGGGGATATCTAATTTGATTTTATCAATAAGTTCCACTAGAAACAAACCTTGTTGTATTATTTTAATTTAATACTGTGAAGCTACTTTGATGCGATCTGTATTGTGAAAAGCGCTATACAAATATACTTGACTTGACTTGACTTGACTATGTATAGAAAGCCCAAGATCGAGGACTCTTTGGCCAGAAATATGTTCTGGAGCTCAAAAGGGGACCTCTGTATAGCTGATTTATCATCAAAAGGAGTCTATAACTTTATATAGTTTGAAAAAATGTTAGGACACTTTGACCACAAATAAGTTCAAAAGGTCAGATATGGACATCTATATGGCTTATGAAGCATCAGAAGGAGTCTATGAGTATGTATAGAAAGCCCAAGATCGAGGACTCTTTTGCCAGAAATATGTTCAGTAGGTCAAAATGGGCCCTCTGTATAGCTGATTTATCATCAAAAGGAGTCTATAACTTTATATAGTTTGAAAAAATGTTAGGACACTTTGACCACAAATAAGTTCAAAAGGTCAGATATGGACATCTATTTGGCTTATGAAGCATCAGAAGGAGTCTATGAGTATGTATAGAAAGCCCAAGATCGAGGACTCTTTGGCCAGAAACATGTTCAGGAGGTCAAAGGGGGCCCTCTGTATAGCTGATTTATCATCAAAAGGAGTCTATAACTTTATATAGTTTGAAAAAATGTTAGGACACTTTGACCACAAATAAGTTCAAAATGTCAGATATGGACATCTTATGAAGCATCAGAAGGCTTATGAAGCATCAGAAGGAGTCTATGAGTATGTATAGAAAGCCCAAGATCGAGGACTCTTTGGCCAGAAATATGTTCAGTAGGTCAAAAGGGGACCTCTGTATAGCTGATTTATCATCAAAAGGAGTCTATAACTTTCTATAGTTTGAAATATTTTGAGGACACTTTGACCACAAATAAGTTCAAAAGGTCAGATATGGACATCTATATGGCTTATGAAGCATCAGAAGGAGTCTATGAGTATGTATAGAAAGCCCAAGATCGAGGACTCTTTGGCCAGAAATATGTTCAGGAGGTCAAAAGGGGACCTCTGTATAGCTGATTTATCATCAAAAGGAGTCTATAACTTTCTATAGTTTGAAAAATTTTGAGGACACTTTGACCACAAATAAGTTCAAAAGGTCAGATATGGACATCTATTTGGCTTATGAAGCATCAGAAGGAGTCTATGAGTATGTATAGAAAGCCCAAGATCGAGGACTCTTTGGCCAGAAATATGTTCAGGAGGTCAAAGGGGGCCCTCTGTATAGCTGATTTATCATCAAAAGGAGTATGGAAGTAAAATAATGTCAAATGTTTTTGAAACAAAAAGCCTGTTGAATTGCACTAATTGAAAAAAAAAATGCATTGCATTAACCATGCTTGCAGTTTAATCCATTGTATTTTTAGGGCTTGTATTTTTATGGGCTGAAATTCAACATGGTTGAATATTTAAGCTGTGAATATTTCAATTAAAAACATTTCAAACACATTTTCATTATTAAAAATTCAATAATCCATATTCACCTTTCATATTTCACTTCCAAAATATTCAAACTGTTTAAAAATACAACCTATAATATTCAACAGGCAATTTTCGGTCCATTTTATTTCGCTTTGAAAATTCGCTTCCACAAATTCGGTGGTTCAAATTCGACAGAAAATATTACGTTGACATCCATGAACTGCAGGAAAAGCAATAGATTACCGAGCATATTCTCCATCTGCTATTAGTCGGCTTCACCAGCAGGTGGTGCAAGCGCGTGTTGACAAGCACCAAAGCAACAGTTAGAGACGAGAGGCCTTCACAAAACGTAATTTGCTGAAATGGACAGAGCGGTGAGTTTGTTTGTTGTTGGATGTCATTTTACTTTAGTTTCATTCATCTGGCCAGCAAGACCGAGGTACTTAACATGTCATATTATATATTTCCCTTTAGCAATTGCTTTTGGATTATGTTTTGGAAAGACTCCGTTCACGCTTGGAAAATGCTGTTGGACGACTGCCCCTTGACATGGACTACCTGGAGTTTATCTGCTCGCAAGAGTTGGTCTTTTTAAGTGCTGTGTCCAATTTAGTTACCATCCCACGTGATGTTTTCGAGGGCATCACAGAACTGCTAAGACTAATTCGACTAAACTTGTCAGACGTTGAGACGCACACTCCGACTATTCTGCACAAGTCAGGATCGATGGGAAGACCACGTCTTGTAATATCACCGGATTATATCACCAATCTCCTGGACATTAACTGTTCTGTTCCAACCATTGCTCGCATGATTGGGGTAAGCAGGAGCACAATATTTCGACGAATGGCTGAATGTAACCTTTCCTTTCGTGCAAGATATAGCAGTCTCTCGGATGAAGAGTTAGATGAGTGTGTGGCAGATGTAAAGCAACACATGCCACAGTGTGGATACAGAATGATGAGAGCAGCTTTAAAAGCGCGAGGACACCAAGTGCAGTTCGACCGGGTCAGGGCAGCAATGCACCGGGTTGATACAGTGGGAGTCATGTCCCGAATGGCACTATTGGGCTGCGTAGTACGAAGGACATATTCAGTCTCAGGTCCTAGGTCAATAATGCACATTGACACCAACCATAAATTGATTCGGTAAGTTTGGTTTGTCAGTCTTGTTTATTCAGTTATTGCATGTTGCAGACCTTATAATAGATAGATGTGGGCTTTTTTAAAACATTTGCATGAAAATTCTTCTTTCAGATACAATATAGTCATCTTTGGGGGGGTGGATGGCTTTTCACGCAAGGTAGAGGCCACCTCTAACTACTTTTTGTTTGATCTATATTGACATATCATCCATCATACCAATTTTTTTTTTTTTTTTTATAGATAATGTACCTTGGTGCTTCATCTAATAACCTTGCTGCTACTACCTTGGATTTTTTCCAAGAAGTAGTGGAGACATTTGGCTTCCCTCTCAGGTAGGAGACAAGTCAGTAAGAATTGGATGCCAAATCTTGTCTTGTTTATTCAGTTCAGTTTTTTTTTTCAAGTTCAGTGAATTAAATGATTTACATAAACACTTTTAATCAGCCTTTCTACATTAAGACACGATTAGAAACGTTTGCGCTTATTGTAATGTATAATATAGCCTAACATAATTTATTACATGTAAACAGCATTTTTTTTTCCATCCCAAAGGGTATAACTATATTTGTGAGAGCATTTGTTTCCTTAAATTTCCATGCACCCACTACAAGTAAGAAGTAAATGGCTGCTGCCATACTGGTGTTGCCCTCTCTTATGTCATACCCCAGAATTCCCCCGGCGTACTTAAAGGAGAACTCCGGTCAATTTTAACATTGAGCTCATTTTTTTGTACATTTGGAGTGCTGTCAATACAGAGAACAACGACAAAAATCGGTGTTGCCTACACCGAGTTATTCTATTTTTAAAATTTGCACCCTATTGACTTCAATGGGGCAAGTAGTAAGCCTGCTTTTTAGCCTCTTAACATCCTTTAAGTGTCATTACAAGTGCACAGAAAATGTGAGTGATTCCTTCCGAGTGAACACGGGTGGATCTGACTGCAGTAGATGTTAGAGATATTAATAAAAATGAAGTTAATTCAGCCAGCGCTCATACCTTTGTTTACATCCTGTTTTCGGTGGAAGGCCATAGTAATCGATTGTCGAGTTCACGCGCGTGATCATAGGTACTAAACCTATGCGCGTGAACTCGACAATCGATTACTATGGCCTTCCACCGAAAACAGGATGTAAACAAAGGTATGAGCGCTGGCTGAATTAACTTCATTTTTATTAATATCTCTAACATCTACTGCAGTCAGATCCACTCGTGTTCACTCGGAAGGAATCACTCACATTTTCTGTGCACTTGTAATGACACTTAAAGGATGTTAAGAGGCTAAAAAGCAGGCTTACTACTTGCCCCATTGAAGTCAATAGGGTGCAAATTTTAAAAATAGAATAACTCGGTGTAGGCAACACCGATTTTTGTCGTTGTTCTCTGTATTGACAGCACTCCAAATGTACAAAAAAATGAGCTCAATGTTAAAATTGACCGGAGTTCTCCTTTAAGGCACACACTAATCAAAATATATTATAATGCATTGCAGTCTGTGTATTTACCTGGCTAGTGACCACAGAAGCTCCCCTAAATATGAATGAATGAATTTTAGACCAAGTTTACATCTGATGATTTTTTTTTTTTTTTTTTACTCTGTACATTTACTGTCTATGAATTTTACATTGAGTAATTAATTTTTTTGGAGAAATGTGTTTCAGTCGCTGTGCTAAAACACCCATGTTCTTAGGGTAGGAGGAGATCAGGGTGTCGAAAATGTGGACGTGGCTCGTCTGATGTTCACAGTTCGTGGGACAGAAAGGGGCAGCTTTATTTCAGGAAAGAGCGTGCACAATCAGCGGTGAGTTGTAATTTTCAAATAATGTACTTTGAATTGAGGTTTTGTTGAAAATATATTTTATTTTTTAATTAATTATCATCTTGTGCACAATACCTGTCTGAAATTCTTAGATTGAATTGATATATTTCTTTTCAGTATAGAGAGGTTGTGGAGAGACGTCTGGACATCAGTGACAAATGTCTACTACGATGTTCTACATGCTTTGGAAGAAGGTGGCCACCTTGATATTTCTGACCTTACTCATCTGTTCTGTTGCCACTATGTATTTCTTCCCCGGCTTCAAGATGATCTCAACCTTTTCCGAAACACCTGGGACAATCACCCAATACGCACAGAGGGTAATATGACTCCTAACCAGTTGTGGGTGATGGGAAGTATCCGCAATCCTGTACCTGAGCCTGACATAGAGGTATGTATTCAATGCCAGACATTGAATAAACATTTTAATGTTGAAGCAGTTTATTCTCTGTTCAGGGGCCTCATTTATAAAGCTGTGCAAAGGACCTTACTAAAAGTGTATGTGAATCTGTAGAATTTGCACCAGAATCTGTGCAAAATTCCCTTTATAAACCCAGTCAGTGGAAGAATGTGTACATGCGTCTCCTCCCTGAAAGAACCATACATGTAACTTTCAATGCCTCGTTTTACTATGCATATCCTCTTCTGCATATCATTTACATATGCATATTTATCCACATGATCCCAAGTTTAACAGTACAGGACATTAGGAAAATATGAGATACGGATGCCTTGTTTTTGAATAAATAAATCAAAAAGTTTTTCTCAATCTTCTCCACTGGCCAAATAGTATTTTTAATTGCTTTATATTTTAAATTGAAACAGATAGGCCTTATTGTGCATTACTTATCATTATTTGCACAAAAATATTTTCTCAGACCACAAGTTCTGCTATTATCATGCACTAAACTGTAGTTAAAACATTTAAACTCAGCATGCCAAAGGAAAGTGTTCAAAAGCATTGCATCCACTAGAAAAAATTATATTAATTAAAATTATAACTCCATTAATGAGAGTGGCACATTTAATCTAAATGTGTATATCAGATGTAAAACAGAGTTTAAATCAGTCTTTTATTTATTTTTAACTGTTATTGTGAACATGCATTGAATTTATGATTAGTACTCATAATGAAGATTTAAAGTGTTTTTCCTTCATCCAAAACATGGTCTCGTCGGTGTCGCCAAACTGCTCCGTTTCAAATATGTTCGTACGCAGGATCAGAGTTACTTACAGTTGCACATTCTCCCGTCAAGTTTGTTTTTATAAATCACAACTTGTGTGTCGGTAGTGGCTTACGAGCCGTTCAGGGCCTGTTTTGTCCGTACGCAGCGGTTATTAATGAGAACCCAGAACTGTAAGTTGGATCTCATTTGTGACAGTAAATGCTCTATATTGCTGTTTTTAGGGATTAAGCATACCACAAATATAGACTGGGAGAGTAGTGGACTGAGTGTTGATACACATTCCAGTATTGTTGTGACTCAAACCGAATGCCCCCTGACTGATGAGCAAGTGGAAGCACTCAAAGAAACTGTAGACCCCAAAGGACCTTCACAGACTTTTGGCTGGGACATCTATCTAGCTGCACTCCATTTTTGCCAATCAGTTCTTATGGAATAATTGTGATTTCGTCTTCTGTTCTGTTCTGCAGACTTCTGTCACTATCAATTATAATTAATAATTTTAATTTACAATACCTGCTTAAAATATCTGAATAAAAACAAGAATTGCTGTCTGTGTAATTTGTACTTTTCCTATGATTTGACACTTCCTTTAGTTAGTGATTAATACAGTGGATTATGGGAAAAAAACTTTATTCAAGAATTAACTATTGCTTGCATTTAATATTTCTGATCCCACTGAACATGTTTAAATATACATTATGCATAAATTTCCAATTACAAATACTTCAAAAGAATAAAGTACTTCACAATATTCTGCAGATTCTGACAAGCTTTGGAACAATAGACATTCAACATTACTAAAACCACTGCATGAGCCCATGCATGAAAAATCCATTGTGGAACAGTATAAGCTTACAATGTAAGTGATTGCTTGTACATAACATTAACTCGTTACTTAAACATAGAATGTACTATGTCTTATAGCATAGTATCAAAAATATAACTGCATGAACAACATGCATCATGTACACTAAAGCACAACTTCTAAGCTGGATTTTAAAGTATTGGACCTAAGTGTAATAACAGCATCTAATAAAAGTGTATATCAGTATGTAACATATACTGTAAATGTCTAAAAATTACACATGGCCAAAACCATACTTGCAAGTGCCAATGCACATCATCAAATCATTTGTGAAGGACTGAAAATCGCTGTAGTGCCCTGGGAGCCGGAGAACACAGAAGCAAGTAGAGGATTTTGGGAGATCACTTTTTACAATTTCCACAGCCATATTTCCCTCCATCTGCTCCCATCCGACCCAGAACTTCAGAAGGTTTTTTAAGTCCTTGCTGGATGCTGCAAAAAACACAGAAATTATAGAAACAGTTCACCCTAAAAATATAATTATCTTATTGTTTACTCAGTCTTACAGAATCTCAAACTGTTATGACTTTCTTTAAAGTATATTTGTGTTTATATGCATATAATATAATTTCAGGGGGTCCAAAAATGTAAGTTTTAAACAGGACACAAAAAATGGGGTAACACTTTATAATAACTTTAATAAATCATTAACAAACATTATATTATGATCAGATAATTAGTTAATATATATTCACATAGCTAGAAATATGAGATAATGTGCTTGTTAAAGGGATAGTTCACCATAATTTAAATCTGTTCATCATATAAAAGCGATCGTGTCTCTTCAGAAAATTTGGACTAAACCGCTCAATTCATATGGATTAGTTTTACGATTTCTTTATGAACTTTTTGAAGCATCAAAAGTGGTAGTTGCCTATCAGTTGAGAGACAGAAATCGCTTAGATTTCATCAAAAAGATCTTAATTTATGTTCCGAAGATGAACGACAGTTTTACAGGTTTGGAAACACATGAGGATGAGTAATTATTATTTGAGTAATGAGACAGAATTTTCATTTTTGGGTGAACGATACCTTCAATGTTAACTAATGATCTGTTAATTATTATGTAATCTTTAATAAGTTTATTTAAATATTAACAAGCATGTTATCTCATAGTTATTTTATTTATATATATATATATATATATATATATATATATATATATATATATATATATATATATATATATATATATATATATATATATATATTTTTTTTGTGCATTATATCAAACTACCTTGAACATTTCAACCATGAAAAGACTCACATTATTCACATTAGAAAATGAAACATGAATCTCCAATAATAGGTTCTTCCATTACACATAGAATTCAACTGCTGTTTAAAAAAAAACTCTGTAAGATACTGCTGTACTCTTCAAATTCTGAGGCACATACCCGTCTCAATGAACTGCTTTAAATACCCTGTGATCCGTTCCTTGGTATCAACTGAGTATTCGTCGTCATCACTCTCTTTAGGCCAGGAGATATGGGAAAGCAGCATCTAAACAAATAACAGAATAATATGTTTCCCAAGAAAATAGCTACTGACATTTTTTAAGTGAAAAGTCCATTTGTAGTCCTCTTAACAAGAAGGAAGCCTTACCTCAGGAGTGCATGAGTCCTCTGATTCTTTGGGGAAGAATACCACATCCTTCCTCTCAGTTTGAAGAGGCCAAACAAAAGTGTCTTTCAGTCCTCGCCTGATTTGTTTGACTTGGCGTGTTCTTCTCCCAAGAACCTACAAAGTACAAAGAAATGGAAAAAATGTATTATATCCAAATTTCAAAGTATAATATCAGCATGCAGACAAACCAAGTACCTAAAGGTCTTTCATTAAAAAAAAAAAAAAAAAAAAAAAAATCCACACCAGAGCATGTTCTTGCTGTCCTGCTGTTATTCTTATAATACATTTCTTATAATTTTACATCCTTATACAAAGAACATAAAATAACAACTGGCGACTGAAAATCTAATAAAATCACAGAAGGGCAAAGTTATGATCTCAAAGAAGCTTACAGTAAAATGAAACAGTCATAAATTAAAAAGAATCAGGATATCGTCTCGGTTACATATGGTAACCCTCGTTCCCTGAGGAAGGGAACGGAGACGACGAATAGGAATCTCGCTAGAGAGGCCAATCTACTTCGAGTGAAACTAAAACAAGCCAATACACATTGGCGTGCAATCATTTGCATCAGCTGCGCAGCCTCGCAGCGCGGGTATTTAACGAGCAGCTGGTGCGATTGTACTTCAGTTTTTTGCTGAGGAGCCAAGCCTGAAGCTGGACGCCCCTGCGGGTAGCAGCAGGGTTAGCCCAAGGGAAAGACACGGGCTTCCGAATAGGAGCAGCCGTGGAGAATATACACAAATGGGATCCCCGTAGGGTCACACATATGGGACCCAGCCTAGACCCGGTTCTCAAGGATTCAGCGGATAAGGGCCTGGCACTGGACACTCCGCCATGTCCGTGCCGAGGGTGTTGGAGGACTCAACAGGTTCGACTCTGGAGCAATAAGGATGCACAGTAGGGTGCAGCAAGCCGACAGAGCCGGTACTCTCAGTGCTTCTACCCGTTTAGGGTGAGAACACGGGAGGACACGGGCTCTACACGTAGGCTATAGTATCTAGCGAACGTGTTAGGTGTCGCCCAGCCCGCAGCTCTACAGATATCTGTTAGCGAGGAGCCACGTGCCAGCGCCCAAGAGGATGCAACGCCTCTCGTGGAGTGTGCATGCAACCTGAGCGGGCAGGGCACGCCTTGAGCTTCATAAGCCAAGGCGATGGCATCCACTATCCAGTGGGCCATCCTCTGCTTGGAGACAGCCTTTCCCTTCTGCTGGCCTCCGTAACAGACAAAGAGCTGATCTGAGGTCCTGACGCTTTGGGTTCTGTCCACGTACACACGCAGAGCGCGAACGGGACAGAGCAAAGCCAGGGCTGGGTCTGTCTCCTCCAGGGGCAGCGCTTGCAGGTTCACTACCTGATCTCTAAAGGGAGTGGTAGGAACCTTGGGCACATAGCCAGGCCGGGGTCTCAGTACAACATGGTTGTCACCCGGCCCGAACTCTAGGCACGACTCGTCGACCGAAAATGCTTGCAGGTCCCCTACCCTCTTGATCGAGGCCAGTGCAATCAGCAGCAAGGTCTTCAAGGAGAGAAGCTTTAAGTCTGCTGACTGCAAAGGCTCAAAGGGAGCATCCTGAAGTGCTCGGAGCACCAGGGAAAGGTCCCAAGAGGGTATGGAGGGGGGACGAGGAGGATTTAATCGTCTCGCCCCCCTAAGGAACCTGACGACCAGGTCGTGCTTCCCAACTGTTTTGCCATCTATGTGGTCATGATATGCTGAAATAGCAGCAGCATGTACTTTACGGGTGGAGGGAGACAGCCTTCGCTCCAACCCTTGCTGCAAGCAGGAAAGCACTGACCCTATCGAACATCTTCGGGGGTCCTCTCTGCGGGAGGAACACCACTCGACGAACAGGTTCCACTTCAAGGCGTACGCACGTCTCGTAGACGGCGCTCGCGCAGAAGTGATGGTGTTAAGTTCCTCTGGGGGTAAGTCACCTAGAACCTCCGCGTCCCGTCCAGGGACCAGACATGGAGTTTCCAGAGGTCTGGACGCGGGTGCCATAGGGTGCCCCGTCTCTGAGTCAGAAGATCCTTCCTCAGAGGAATGGGCCAGGGAGGGACTGTCACGAGGAGCATGAGTTCTGGGAACCAAGTCCGGGTGGGCCAATAGGGAGCCACCAGAAGGACCTGCTCCTCGTCCTCCCTGACTTTGCACAGGGTCTGTGCAAGTAGGCCCACTGGGGGAAATGCATATTTGCAGAGGCCCCGGGGCCAGCTGTGAGCCAGTGCGTCCGTGCCGAGTGTTCCCTCGGTCAGGGAGTAAAACAGCTGGCAGTGGGAGGTCTCTGAGGAGGCAAACAGGTCTACCTGAGCCTCCCCGAACTCTCTCCAGATCAGCTGAACCGCCTGGGGGTGGAGTCGCCATTCTCCCGAGAGCACAGCTCGTGATAGCTCGTCGGCCACACGGTTGAGCACACCGGGGACATACATGGCTCGAAGCGACCTCAGATGCTTCTGACTCCAAAGGAGGAGATGGCGGGCGAGTTGCGACATGCGACGGGAGCGTAGACCACCTTGACGGTTGATGTACGCAACGGTCGCAATGTTGTCCGTACGGACCAGCACGTCCCTGCCCTGTAGCGGCCTTTTTAGGCGGCTCAGAGCGAGACGAACTGCTAGCAACTCGAGGCAGTTGATGTGCCAGTGCAGTTGGGGGCCCGTCCACACCCCTGACACTGCATGCCCGTTGTACGTGGCACCCCAGCCGGTGGCAGAGGCATCTGTGAATACCACAGCATGCCTGGACACCGGGAGCAGGGGCAGACGCAGGAGGCCGCCCTCGGCGACGAGCAGACTGAGGGGCCGCAGGCGGTGGGGTGGGGGCAGCAGCTGGCCGCCGCGGCAGGATGTGTTTAATGGCCTCAGTCTGCTTTTGTACAGCCGAGAACTGCTGGGCGAAGTTCTCGACCGCGTCGCCGAAGAGGCCGGTCTGGGACATGGGGGAGTTAAGGAACCGGAGCTTGTCGGTCTCCCTCATGTCGGCCAGACACAGCCAGAGATGGCGTTTCTGGACCACTAAGGTGGACATCGCACGACCCACCGACTGCGCAGTCACCTTCGTCGCACGAAGCGCGAGGTTCCTGAAGAACTTGGGGATCGTGACCACCCTCGTGCAGGTCCTTCAGTGCCTTGGCCTGATGGACCTGCAGCAACGCCATAGCGTGCATGGCAGAGGCAGCTTCCCCACAGGCCTTGTAAGCCTTGCCAGTTAGATCCGACGAGTACTTACAGGCCCGGGAAGGGAGACACGGCTCTCCACGCCAAGTGGAGTTAGGGCACAGTTGCATAGCAACGGCCCGTTCCACCGGCGGGATGCGCGTGTATCCCTTAGCCGCCCCGCCATCAAGGGTGGTGAGGGAGGAGGAGCCACCGGAACGGTTTCTGGCAGTAAAAGGTGCCGTCCACGTCCCCGTAAGCTCCTCATGCACTTCCGGGAAGAAAGGCACTGGGGTGGGTTGCTGAGAACCAGCGCGCGCCACCCCGAGATACCAATCGTCCAACCTCGAGGGTTCGGGACACGGTGGAGGATTCCACACGAGCCCGACCCCGTTGCCGTCCATCTCAGGCACCGTTGGCACACCCGAAGGAGGCAACGGCGCCGAGTCGTCGTCCGCAGAGAGGTCTGACCCACCCTCCGATGCAGCGATCGACATCTGATCCTCACAGGGAGCCCCAAAGGAGACAACCGGTACACACCGCGAGAATGGTCCAGCTTTCTCCAATGGGGGCTCAACTGGCTGCGGAGCATGAGAGGGGTGAGGGCTCCTAGGGGGTTGGTTCCCCGAAGGAGACGCGCTCACCGTGATCCTCAGGTCACCCATGTCACTGCCGAAGCAACCCTCTGAGGAGGATTGGATCGAGGCAGCGGCACGGGGACTCCGCCCCTTTGCAGGAACGTGAGTCTCGACCGCAGCTCCGCGATGGTCATCTTCCCACAATGGGTACATGACTCATCCACAAACGCTGCCTCAGCGTGCTTAATGCCCAGACACACGAGGCAGCGTTTGTGACCATCCTGTGAGCCCAGGTAACGACCGCATCCAGAAACACACAGATAGAAAGTCATTTTTTCTCTTTTGAAAAAGACGCTCTCTATCTGTGTAAGCTCTTTTAGGGACTGCTCTCACTGGTGCTGAAACACACAGGGGGAACAGACACTGCGAACACAGACGGGAATGTGCACCCGTCTGTGCGCTGTTCTCTCTCTTCTCGCTGTCTTACCAGCTGTGACAACAGCTTTTGAGCGCTCGACGGCGCACCTTACCAGCTGTAAAAACAGCTTTTTGTTTGCTCAGTTTTTACCGGACAAAACCACAGAAAAACAAACAAACACAAAGAAGAAGACTGTCCCCGCTGCCGTGTTCTAACACCCGCACCGAAAGAGAGATCCAACGGCTCGTTTTCTTCCACTCTCAGAAGACGCATCAAAGTGCTTGGCTCCGAAGCAAAAAGCTGAAGTACAATCGCACCAGCTGCTCGTTAAATACCCGCGCTGCGAGGCTGCGCAGCTGATGCAAATGATTGCACGCCAATGTGTATTGGCTTGTTTTAGTTTCACTCGAAGTAGATTGGCCTCTCTAGCGAGATTCCTATTCGTCGTTCACCACGACGTACGTCGTAGTGACCGGACGATAGGGAACACATAACATGCGTTATATAGCTCTGTGTGAAAGATCATGAATGCAATCTAAACAGTAAATGAGTAAAAAAGTATTCTTATACTTGTGTAACAATGCCATTAGAACACATGATAAAAAAAATGCATTAATAAGTATTCAAGTAAAATTAGTTTAAAAATATAATTGAAATGTATAGAAATAAGGGCACTTTCCATTCTCAAAAACAATAACTACAAATTGTAATTACCGCATGTGACAGCAGACGTCCATAAAGCCACCTTGTATTTTCTTCTGTTGGACCAGGAAGATCCCAGGACAAAGTTCCAAGACTTTACTATACTGGTCCTCATTCAATGGAGACTGCTCACTGAGCTAAAAAAAACAAACAAATCATATATATATAAAAATGAAACATGAGTCTCCAATAATATTTTTTTTTTTATAAATATATACACACGTGTGTGTGTGTGTGTGTGTGTGTGTGTGTGTGTGTGTGTGTGTGTGTGTGTGTGTGTGTGTGTGTGTGTGTGTGTGTGTGTGTGTGTGTGTGTGTGTGTGTGTGTAAAATACACACACTTACCAAGTTGATGGTCTCTCGTATGTCAACATCTGGGCAGTCCTCCAATTGCAAAGTGGTTGTATCTTGAGAACCTTGCAGCAGAACATGAACAAAAGCTCTGCTGAGCCCTGCAAGACAAGGGCCACCGTGCAGAAAGGAATGGCCTAGCATTCTCCCTGCTACTAGGAAGAGATCGCTTTCAATAAGGAATTGTGATGATGAGGGAACCAAGTGGTCTGGCTCTCCCTCAAAGAGGCAAGTAACTCCTGTGTTTCCTGTTGATTTAATTACATATCAGCATTAGGTAAATCCCATCAAAACAATTATTAAAAATGTGCATTTTGCAGTGCAACTAATAAACTGCATACCCAAGTTCAAACTGAAACCATACTTCAGTTTTTCAAGAACTGTTGAAAAAAAGTGCCTGGTGACTCCATCGCCAACTGCAGCATCTCCTAAAAAAAATTACTTACATTAGTTAAAGTTGACAACAATGAATACACTATATGAGATGCATAATTTATTGCATAAATAGTTTCATCTTCTACAGCTGTACCTTGAAGTTGACATTTTACAGGACATGCCCACTCTACATTTCTTTGCTTGTAGAAGTTGATCAGTTGCCTCTCCTGTTCTTCAGTACATGATCTAAAATCCATACACATAAAAAGAGGTTTCCCTGTCTCGTGCAGTTGGAGAATTTCCTTTTTGTACAAGGTTGCAGCCATTTTTGGATCCGGATGGGTCTTCCAATCTGGTTAAAATAAAAAAAATAAAAATAAAAATAATAATATAAATAAATAAATACATACATAAATATACATATATATATTCCTAAATCATGGCAAATCAAAAGAGCTCTGTTGCATATCAACATAAGTGTAATATTTTTTCATCTTTACTTGTTTGCCACAAATTTAAGATGGACTACAAAATAAAGACTTCTTTAGAATGTCAGCAATAGAATGATTTAAGCAAACATTCATGTTATTCTGTTTAGCACTGCAAAAAAAAAGCCAAAGGAGAAACTATTTAATTACCATTATCCATGTATGAAAACTCAGCAGTGTCATTCACTTTGTTATCCATACATGACAACTCCGCTGTGTTTATTTCATCATCCATTGTTCTACAATATATATCAGAAAAAAACAATTAAAATCCTGTTTCTAGTGTGAGGTAAAGTGTACTTTTATAAATCATATTATGTTTATCACAAAACTAATATTTTCCAACTTGCACACCTTTCGCCACATTCACTGGCATGCAATTCCAAGATGTCAAGAGGCATTTCCTCTTGACAAATAGGACAGCAACCCTACAATATAGATGACCAACCACAAAAAAAAATTATAACTATAAAAAAACAAAATGCACTTTTTTCCCCTTCAGTTTACAATTGACCTTTTTTGATTGCATTGGGTCCAAATATATTTAGCAAGACATGCATTGTACAGAGAGAAATTACCTGTTCATTGTTCTTTTTCACACTTTCCACATCCTGCCCACATCTAGCCTCATCCTGACTTTCGTTTTTTTATCTTCGACCAAAACAACATCAGAACAAGTCTTGATGTGATTTGTAAGAACCTGAAGGGGGAACGATATGTTGCACTTTTTGCATAATGCCTTAGGCATATTGCGAAATGCGTCTGATGAAGGTGGCAAGGGAGCAGTGTCCAATTCATCTTGAAGTGGAGCAATGTACAGAATAGAATTCTCCCCTATTTTTGTCGTTTTAATAAGCCTGCCTGTGTACCCACAGTCTGCAGGTGCCAATAGGATGAGCTTCCGACTTCCCCAACCCCCTGAAAGTAGAAACAACAAAATTGTGTTTATTATATGTAAACAATAAGATGTAAATTTGAGTAATATATTACTAATACTAATATATATATATATATATATATATATATATATATATATATATATATATATATATATATATATATATATATATATATATATATATATATATATATATATATAGTGCTCAACATATTTATTACACCACCATCCAATGTAAGGTTTGTGCCACGGCTGCCCTAAACTAACAGTACTAGTGATTACCAAAATATTTTTTTATGTTTCTCTAATGGTTAATTCACCAGTATGTCTAAGCTCTTTAGTCACAGTTGGCTAAGTCAAAGTCCAGGCTTGAATCCTATTTAACAAATTTGGAATTTAGAAGATTCAAAGATAGATCACACACAAGTTTCAACAAAGGCAAGTCTTTGGAAACAACCAAAAAGTGTTTTTTGTTATTATGCATGTGAATAAAGACTATTTAGTTGTTTCAGTTTGTTGCTTATTATTCTAAAAATAATATTTTTTATTATTTTAAACAAGTTTTTGACAGACTCCTTAAATCTGTCACACTATAATCCACACTACAATCCAAAAGGGGGTGCGTGGTAATGCAACACTGTTTACTAACTAGAATTAGAACAGACGATCTATGCATAGAATAAATATTTTTACTTTGTAACCTCTCAATCAGTGTTTTAAATGCAGAAAGGCATCATTAAAACAGCTTGAATCATTACGTTTACCTCAGACAAGTACCTGAGTGACTCGTCATAGACATAAACAGAGACAAGTAGCTCCTGCTACAATGTTCTTCTGCAAGACGCATGTAGTTCTTTTTATTAACTGCTAGAGCAGCAAAAGTTACAGACTGCAGCTTAAAAAAAGTTCAATTTATTTAAAGAGACACAATTTGTTCATAAAAAGACACTGTTTCATTAAAATAAAAAAAAAAAGAAGTAATTTTGTGTTTTACTCCCCTCTGGTGAAACAAACGCGTACCAAACTGTTTATATAATATATATATATATATATATAGTTGTTGGGGAATATATTGTTATTGATGACACACACAAATCTGCTTTAGTTTATAATTAGGAAACAATTTATATATATATATATATATAAATATATAAATTTTGTTTCCTAATTATAAACTAAAGCAGATTTGTGTGTGTCATCAATAACAATATATTTAATCAGGGTTCCTACAGGTTTCTTCAAATTAAATTCAAGTCTTTTTAAGACCTTTTTAAGACCAAAAAATTAATACCTATTTCACATCCCTACCGGCAAAGAAAAACAAAATCCTTGAACTTGTTCATTTATTTTTCAAATGTGGAATGGGTAAAAGATAAGCCAAGCAGGTGTGAAAAATAAAAACATTTCAGTAGGCCACAAGAAAGTTTGCCAAACAATGTTAAGTTGTTTTTTAACATTAGCTAGCTACTTATTCCATGCTGGGAATATGGGGAACTGAGAGACCCCTGAACAATAAACATCGAAAATCAGAACTCAACAATAAATTAAATTAAGAAACAGTCAACTCCTTAGCTTTTCACTCAGGGCAGCAATCTCTTTATCAAGGACAGCCAGTTCCGTCAACTTCTCCTTATGGCCTCTCCGCAGGAGGTTGGACCTGGAGATCAGGTCAGCCATCTTGCTTCCTGCCTTCCTTTCAGCCTCCTCAGCCAGCCTGTCTGCATCCCTAGCCAGACCCTCACACACCTCTTGTATGCGTCTCCTCTTCACCTTTAGCTCCTGAAGACAGTCCTCTGACTCTTTCCTCTTAAGAGCCTGGGATTTTGCCTCCCTTTTCTTTCTCTCTGTGTCAAGATGGGCACGATATCTGGTCCTAGCTCTTGCTACACTCTCGAGTAGCGCTTTACTGAGTGGAACCTAGGTATAGGATTGGGAAAAGAGAACCAGAGACAGTGACAAACTCAAGAAGCCAACTATGTTGATTCTGTCAACTTTTAAGTCAACAGCATTTTACTAGTCCAGGCAGGGGTCATTCTTACCTGGGTAACACCTCCGTGTTGTGTGATATAATCACACACCAGCCTCCGTGTGACCACAGTGTCCTCTTGAATATTGTCTGACTCCACCTCTTTGTTGATTGAGAATCCACGTTCAACCGTAGCTTGGCCGTGGGAAAGGATGAGCAGCTTCTTGCAGAAGCCCCACAGCTCTGGATAAGGTTCCATGGCACTCCTCAGGAAGATGTCCAGCCTCTTCTGCATGGGAGGAAAGGAGAGGAAGTCCTCACTCTGGCTCTCCAAGGATAGGAAACTGTCGAAGTGCTGCAGTTTGACATCCCCTATGACAAAACAGATAAGAAAATATGCGGGGAAAAAAAAGAAATAATTAGGCTATAGGGCATTCCCAGCCAATCAGGTTTAGGATAAATTCATGTGTAGCCTATGATTTGCCTTTCTTATTCCTACCCGCAGAAGTATCAGTTAGCTGTTTGTCCTGGAGAAACCTCTGAACCAGCCCTTTCATGTGCTTCCTGCATCTTTCTGGGTCTCTGTACATTACTGATGGATCCAGGCACACCATCTGCCTAACAGTCAGATACTTGAGGGGGCTCTTGTCCTGCACTTTCCTAATGATGCTACACAGTCCCTGCATGCACTCTCTCCTGAACTCTAGCACCCTGAGCTCTGCACCTTTGATGCTCTAGAGAGAGGTAGCCATGAATATAGAACATGTCTTCAATGACCTGGTCCAGCCTAACCATTTGTAAAATGACCTTTTTAAACCATCACACTACCTTAAGGACTGACTCTGCACCTAGACCAATGCTGATGTCTTGTGGGCTGAGCCAGATGGTCTTGTCTGTGACATCCAATTTGGTCAGCTGCAGGGCAGTGATATCATGGAGGACTTCTCTCTTTATGAAGCGTCTGAGTAGACTCTGTCAAAAGACAAACACAAAAATGTCCGGTGCAGCACATTAATCACCGACATCAAATTGTCTGATTTTGATGCACAATGTATCCACTATTTTTTACACATACTAACCACAAACTCCACATTGTCAAAACATATCAATTGAGCCCAATCAGTGGTGATTATAATGTTAGAGAGAAACTCACCCCCCTACCAGAGTCTTGCTGCACCTACATTTCCGGTTTGAAAAATGCGGCAAAAGGAGGCGTTGCCTAGCGGACCGAGGGACGCGCGGGGGGAGTGGGGGGCCTCAACACTTCCTGTTATGTGGTTGAAGACAGATGAACCCAATCGCAGACGGTATGCAATACACACAGATTTATTATGTCAAAACAGGAAAAACAAAACCCACGATGGGGCAAAACAAGGCTGGTGGGCAAAAACAAAGACAAACTACACTAGACTAAGATTAAACTGATAACTAGACAATAAACTAACAACAGCTACAAGATCAGGACTTTACAAGACAGAGTTCTTCACAGGGTACTCACAGGAAGGTTTACACACACTGAGAATCACATAAAGTATGGCAATGAACTGACACAAGACAGCAAACACAAGAGGATTAAATAGGGAGAAACTAATGAGGGAAACAGGTGACGGCGATGATACAATAATGATAACAAGATGAGATAACAAGGGGGCGGGGTTACATGACGAGACAACGCAAGCACACAGCCAAACAAATGGCCATGTGCTTACACACAAAACATGGGCCTGTCATGATCCTGCCTCAAGACCAGGGAAAATCAGAGACAAGGCAGAATCATGACAGAACCCCTCCCTTAAGGAGCGGCTTCCAGACGCTCCCTAAGGGAACACTAAACACGTGACATGACGGACTGAGACATGGACACAAACCAACAAAACATGACAAAAACCAACAACGGCAAACATGAATAAACAATAGCAGGGTTGGGGTGAAAAATCAAAAACAACAGACAAGGCAGAGGAGGTGGAGACAACAGAGTTCATGGGGGAATGTCCAGGGTGGGTGGATGGGACTGTGGTCTTGGGTGGACAGGATGATGGCTGAGGGCGAGGGGTCCGGGCAGACTTGGTTGGGGAAACACGAGGAACAGTCTTAGGAGAAACAGACCGGGGTGAAGTGGTGACAGGGGTGTCCGGGGAAACAAACAGAGGTCGGGTGACAGCTGGTACGGGGCTGGACACATTAGCTGGGACAGGGCTGGACACAGACATCCTCCAGTCAGCTGGGACAGGGCTGGACACATTAGTAGGGACAGGACTGGACACAGACATCCTCCTGTCAGCTGGGACGGGACTGGACACATCAGCTGGGACGGGACTGGACACATCTGCTGGGACGGGACTGGACACATCTGCTGGGACGGGACTGGACACTTCTGCTGGGACGGGACTGGACACTTCTGCTGGGACGGGACTGGACACTTCTGCTGGGACGGGACTGGACACTTCTGCTGGGACGGGACTGGACACTTCTGCTGGGACGGGACTGGACACTTCTGCTGGGACGGGACTGGACACTTCTGCTGGGACGGGACTGGACACTTCTGCTGGGACGGGACTGGACACTTCTGCTGGGACGGGACTGGACACTTCTGCTGGGACGGGACTGGACACTTCTGCTGGGACGGGACTGGACACTTCTGCTGGGACTGGACACTTCTGCTGGGACGGGACACTTCTGCTGGGACGGGACTGGACACTTCTGCTGGGACGGGACTGGACACAGACATCCTCCAGTCAGCTGGGACAGGGCTGGACACATTAGTAGGGACAGGACTGGACACAGACATCCTCCTGTCAGCTGGGACGGGACTGGACACATCTGCTGGGACGGGACTGGACACTTCTGCTGGGACGGGACTGGACACTTCTGCTGGGACGGGACTGGACACTTCTGCTGGGACGGGACTGGACACTTCTGCTGGGACGGGACACTTCTGCTGGGACGGGACTGGACACTTCTGCTGGGACGGGACTGGACACTTCTGCTGGGACGGGACTGGACACTTCTGCTGGGACGGGACTGGACACTTCTGCTGGGACGGGACTGGACACTTCTGCTGGGACGGGACTGGACACTTCTGCTGGGACGGGACTGGACACTTCTGCTGGGACGGGACTGGACACTTCTGCTGGGACGGGACTGGACACTTCTGCTGGGACGGGACTGGACACTTCTGCTGGGACGGGACTGGACACTTCTGCTGGGACGGGACTGGACACTTCTGCTGGGACGGGACTGGACACTTCTGCTGGGACGGGACTGGACACTTCTGCTGGGACGGGACTGGACACTTCTGCTGGGACGGGACTGGACACTTCTGCTGGGACGGGACTGGACACTTCTGCTGGGACGGGACTGGACACTTCTGCTGGGACGGGACTGGACACTTCTGCTGGGACGGGACTGGACACTTCTGCTGGGACGGGACTGGACACTTCTGCTGGGACGGGACTGGACACTTCTGCTGGGACGGGACTGGACACTTCTGCTGGGACGGGACTGGACACTTCTGCTGGGACGGGACTGGACACATCTGCTGGGACGGGACTGGACACATATGCTGGGACGGGACTGGACACTTCTGCTGGGACAGTGCAAGCGGTGGCTGACTTAGGAACAGCGCTCTGAGTGGCTGGCCTCAGATCAACACTGGCTGCAGCTGACTGGGGTACGGCGCTCACAGACTCAGGACAAGACATGGCGGGGACTTCAAGGATTTGGACAAGACTTTTAAGTATTGAGACAATGCATTGGCAACAACGAGGACAGGCATCTTTTGAGAAGCAGAAACCGACCGCAAGACAGCTTCAGCAGCTGAATCGGCCGCTGCTCTCTACAGCGGGCTCTGGAACAGCGCTTGCAGGAGCGGGCTCTGGAACAGCGCTTGCAGGAGCGGGCTCTGGAACAGCGCTTGCAGGAGCGGGCTCTGGAACAGCGCTTGCAGGAGCGGGCTCTGGAACAGCGCTTGCAGGAGCGGGCTCTGGAACAGCGCTTGCAGGAGCGGGCTCTGGAACAGCGCTTGCAGGAGCGGGCTCTGGAACAGCGCTTGCAGGAGCGGGCTCTGGAACAGCGCTTGCAGGAGCGGGCTCTGGAACAGCGCTTGCAGGAGCGGGCTCTGGAACAGCGCTTGCAGGAGCGGGCTCTGGAACAGCGCTTGCAGGAGCGGGCTCTGGAACAGCGCTTGCAGGAGCGGGCTCTGGAACAGCGCTTGCAGGAGCGGGCTCTGGAACAGCGCTTGCAGGAGCGGGCTCTGGAACAGCGCTTGCAGGAGCGGGCTCTGGAACAGCGCTTGCAGGAGCGGGCTCTGGAACAGCGCTTGCAGGAGCGGGCTCTGGAACAGCGCTTGCAGGAGCGGGCTCTGGAACAGCGCTTGCAGGAGCGGGCTCTGGAACAGCGCTTGCAGGAGCGGGCTCTGGAACAGCGCTTGCAGGAGCGGGCTCTGGAACAGCGCTTGCAGGAGCGGGCTCTGGAACAGCGCTTGCAGGAGCGGGCTCTGGAACAGCGCTTGCAGGAGCGGGCTCTGGAACAGCGCTTGCAGGAGCGGGCTCTGGAACAGCGCTTGCAGGAGCGGGCTCTGGAACAGCGCTTGCAGGAGCGGGCTCTGGAACAGCGCTTGCAGGAGCGGGCTCTGGAACAGCGCTTGCAGGAGCGGGCTCTGGAACAGCGCTTGCAGGAGCGGGCTCTGGAACAGCGCTTGCAGGAGCGGGCTCTGGAACAGCGCTTGCAGGAGCGGGCTCTGGAACAGCGCTTGCAGGAGCGGGCTCTGGAACAGCGCTTGCAGGAGCGGGCTCTGGAACAGCGCTTGCAGGAGCGGGCTCTGGAACAGCGCTTGCAGGAGCGGGCTCTGGAACAGCGCTTGCAGGAGCGGGCTCTGGAACAGCGCTTGCAGGAGCGGGCTCTGGAACAGCGCTTGCAGGAGCGGGCTCTGGAACAGCGCTTGCAGGAGCGGGCTCTGGAACAGCGCTTGCAGGAGCGGGCTCTGGAACAGCGCTTGCAGGAGCGGGCTCTGGAACAGCGCTTGCAGGAGCGGGCTCTGGAACAGCGCTTGCAGGAGCGGGCTCTGGAACAGCGCTTGCAGGAGCGGGCTCTGGAACAGCGCTTGCAGGAGCGGGCTCTGGAACAGCGCTTGCAGGAGCGGGCTCTGGAACAGCGCTTGCAGGAGCGGGCTCTGGAACAGCGCTTGCAGGAGCGGGCTCTGGAACAGCGCTTGCAGGAGCGGGCTCTGGAACAGCGCTTGCAGGAGCGGGCTCTGGAACAGCGCTTGCAGGAGCGGGCTCTGGAACAGCGCTTGCAGGAGCGGGCTCTGGAACAGCGCTTGCAGGAGCGGGCTCTGGAACAGCGCTTGCAGGAGCGGGCTCTGGAACAGCGCTTGCAGGAGCGGGCTCTGGAACAGCGCTTGCAGGAGCGGGCTCTGGAACAGCGCTTGCAGGAGCGGGCTCTGGAACAGCGCTTGCAGGAGCGGGCTCTGGAACAGCGCTTGCAGGAGCGGGCTCTGGAACAGCGCTTGCAGGAGCGGGCTCTGGAACAGCGCTTGCAGGAGCGGGCTCTGGAACAGCGCTTGCAGGAGCGGGCTCTGGAACAGCGCTTGCAGGAGCGGGCTCTGGAACAGCGCTTGCAGGAGCGGGCTCTGGAACAGCGCTTGCAGGAGCGGGCTCTGGAACAGCGCTTGCAGGAGCGGGCTCTGGAACAGCGCTTGCAGGAGCGGGCTCTGGAACAGCGCTTGCAGGAGCGGGCTCTGGAACAGCGCTTGCAGGAGCGGGCTCTGGAACAGCGCTTGCAGGAGCGGGCTCTGGAACAGCGCTTGCAGGAGCGGGCTCTGGAACAGCGCTTGCAGGAGCGGGCTCTGGAACAGCGCTTGCAGGAGCGGGCTCTGGAACAGCGCTTGCAGGAGCGGGCTCTGGAACAGCGCTTGCAGGAGCGGGCTCTGGAACAGCGCTTGCAGGAGCGGGCTCTGGAACAGCGCTTGCAGGAGCGGGCTCTGGAACAGCGCTTGCAGGAGCGGGCTCTGGAACAGCGCTTGCAGGAGCGGGCTCTGGAACAGCGCTTGCAGGAGCGGGCTCTGGAACAGCGCTTGCAGGAGCGGGCTCTGGAACAGCGCTTGCAGGAGCGGGCTCTGGAACAGCGCTTGCAGGAGCGGGCTCTGGAACAGCGCTTGCAGGAGCGGGCTCTGGAACAGCGCTTGCAGGAGCGGGCTCTGGAACAGCGCTTGCAGGAGCGGGCTCTGGAACAGCGCTTGCAGGAGCGGGCTCTGGAACAGCGCTTGCAGGAGCGGGCTCTGGAACAGCGCTTGCAGGAGCGGGCTCTGGAACAGCGCTTGCAGGAGCGGGCTCTGGAACAGCGCTTGCAGGAGCGGGCTCTGGAACAGCGCTTGCAGGAGCGGGCTCTGGAACAGCGCTTGCAGGAGCGGGCTCTGGAACAGCGCTTGCAGGAGCGGGCTCTGGAACAGCGCTTGCAGGAGCGGGCTCTGGAACAGCGCTTGCAGGAGCGGGCTCTGGAACAGCGCTTGCAGGAGCGGGCTCTGGAACAGCGCTTGCAGGAGCGGGCTCTGGAACAGCGCTTGCAGGAGCGGGCTCTGGAACAGCGCTTGCAGGAGCGGGCTCTGGAACAGCGCTTGCAGGAGCGGGCTCTGGAACAGCGCTTGCAGGAGCGGGCTCTGGAACAGCGCTTGCAGGAGCGGGCTCTGGAACAGCGCTTGCAGGAGCGGGCTCTGGAACAGCGCTTGCAGGAGCGGGCTCTGGAACAGCGCTTGCAGGAGCGGGCTCTGGAACAGCGCTTGCAGGAGCGGGCTCTGGAACAGCGCTTGCAGGAGCGGGCTCTGGAACAGCGCTTGCAGGAGCGGGCTCTGGAACAGCGCTTGCAGGAGCGGGCTCTGGAACAGCGCTTGCAGGAGCGGGCTCTGGAACAGCGCAAGGGGCAGCCTGAGATGAAGAACTAGAGGCTCCCCTTCTCCTCCTCTTTCTCCTTGGTCGCGGAGCGGAACCCGTAGCTGGACTAGGGACCGGTTGAAGAATCTCCGTGGGGTCTGTAGCAGGAGTTGGGAAGACAACCCCAGGAAGGGTAGACTCCGTCGAAGAGGACTCTGAGGCAGATTCCCACGATAAGCGTCTTCCTCGCTTTCCGCAGAGGCTGACAGACGCGGTGGGTGTCTCGGGCATAGAAGAGGAGTGAGCTTGGTCCCCCAGCGAAGCAACAGCGAGAATGCAACCCTCCGGGATCTCGGGCAGCATACCAGGGGAAGACGACAAGGAGGAACCCTGCGATGACCTCCGTGATAAGCAGAGCACCATATCCCGGAACGAGCGGCGGACCAGCTTCTCCCGCTCTGCCAGTGGAGGTGGATCATTGAGACCCGCGATGAGGTAACGATTAAGGAGATCGTCAGGTAAGAAGAACCTCCTCTTTTCTACGACTTGAGCATACTCCCTCAATGGCAGTTCTCCCTGAGGAGGAAACGGGAGCTTGCCCCTCTTCGAGTCAGAAACGGCTCTGAGCCACCAATCTTCCAGAAGAGCCAAAGGTTGATCAACAGGGGAAGACAAACTGTCTGCAGGGTTCTGCTTTGGTCGGTTCATTCTGTTATGTGGTTGAAGACAGATGAACCCAATCGCAGACGGTATGCAATACACACAGATTTATTATGTCAAAACAGGAAAAACAAAACCCACAATGGGGCAAAACAAGGCTGGTGGGCAAAAACAAAGACAAACTACACTAGACTAAGATTAAACTGATAACTAGACAATAAACTAACAACAGCTACAAGATCAGGACTTTACAAGACAGAGTTCTTCACAGGGTACTCACAGGAAGGTTTACACACACTGAGAATCACATAAAGTATGGCAATGAACCGACACAAGACAGCAAACACAAGAGGATTAAATAGGGAGAAACTAATGAGGGAAACAGGTGACGGCGATGATACAATAATGATAACAAGATGAGATAACAAGGGGGCGGGGTTACATGACGAGACAACGCAAGCACACAGCCAAACAAATGGCCATGTGCTTACACACAAAACATGGGCCTGTCATGATCCTGCCTCAAGACCAGGGAAAATCAGAGACAAGGCAGAATCATGACACTTCCTTGCTATTCCAACTCGCTACAAAGGTGTGGCCGAGACTGGGCGTATTTTATACTCCACAGTAGCGATGCCCGATTCAAATTCAAGTAAAGTTTTAACCTGAAGAGGGCACCACACTAACGGTTTTTGGAAGAAAATGTACTAAAATGTACTAAAATACCAAAAATAATTACCAGACATGTAGACATCACTATTAGACACTTATTTATACAGTTTATCAGCAAAGAAAAATAATAATAATAATAATAAACTTTATTTTATAAAGCGCCTTTAAAAGCAACTTCTCAAAGCGCTGTACACAAATTAAGCAATACAAAACTCAAGCAATAAAAGTAACATCAACAATCAAATGCTAATTTAAAAAAATAAGTCTTAAGTCTACCTTTAAAAATGTCATAGCTCTGGGCTTCCCTAAGATCAAGAGGCAGAGAATTCCAAAGGACAGGAGCATATGCAGAAAAGGCCCTGTCACCCATAGATCGTAAGCGTGTATGAGGAACAACCAGCAAGTTGGATTGTGAAGAACGCAGTCTCCGAGTTGGGGTATAGGAAGTTAACAATTCAGATAAATAATATGGAGCCAAGCCATGCAATGCTTTATATGTCAGCATCATAATTTTAAAATCTACTCTGAATCGGACTGGGAGCCAGTGTAAGGACTCCAAAACTGGAGTGATGTGATTGCATACCCTGGACCCAGTCAATATCCTGGCGGCCGAGTTCTGTACATACTGTAGTTTGTTGAGTGTGGATTTAGAGACTCCGGCTAGAAGGGCGTTACAGTAATCTATCCTAGAGATGACAAAACAATTCATCAGCTTTTCAGCTACTGAGAAATTCAGCATAGGACGTAATCTTGCTATATTTCTGAGCTGAAAAAAGGATGACTTAACTGTACTCTGAACAAAAGAATCAAATGAAAGCCTAGTATCAAAAATAACTCCAAGATTCCTCACTTTAGCTTGAGTAGCCAAGACAGAGCCATCAATAGTCAAAGATAAGGAACCAGCTTTGGAAATTTGATGATGGGAACCAATAAGCATAACTTCAGTTTTACCACTATTCAGACACAAAAAATTTGTACTCATCCATTCCTTTATCTCAGAAACACAGCCGGACAGAAAGTCAACATCAAGATGTTCACCAGGTTTTGAGTGTATATAAATCTGCGTATCATCAGCATAAAAATGATAATGGAGGCCAAGCGATCGCAGCAACTGTCCAAGTGGTGACAGATAAATATTAAAAAGCAGAGGGCCCAAGACTGAGCCCTGAGGAACCCCAGTGAGAACAGAGCTAATCTCGGACCTGAAACCACCCATGGAAACGAACTGAAAACGGTCAG
The DNA here is from genome assembly GCF_964197995.2 of Scardinius erythrophthalmus. Lineage (NCBI taxonomy): Eukaryota > Metazoa > Chordata > Actinopteri > Cypriniformes > Leuciscidae > Scardinius > Scardinius erythrophthalmus. The sequence continues at coordinate 29,773,022 of NC_138240.1, forward strand.
TAAAATAGGATTTAAACCACTTCAAAGCTGTCCCCGACACACCAAAATCTTGTTCAAGGCGGATGAGTAATAGACTATGATCCACAGTATCAAAAGCTGCTCTTAAATCAAGAAGGATGAGAATGGAAATTACACCAGAGTCAGAAGCCATCAACAAATCATTGGTAACTTTGACCAAAGCCGTTTCAGTACTGTGGAATTTACGAAAACCTGACTGAAGAGGATCAGACAGGTTATTAATTGCAAGATGGTTACGTAAATGAAAGGCAACAACACGCTCAAGTATTTTTGCCATGAACGGAAGATTGGAGATAGGTCGAAAATTATTAAAATCCTCCAGAGTAGTATTTTCTTTTTTTGGTACTGGAGTTACAGCAGCAATCTTTAATGCTGCTGGAACCTCCCCCGTCTGCAATGAGTCATTCATAATAATGAGGACAGTAGGGCTCAAAACATCGAAGCAAGATTTAAATAAGCTTGAGGGAACAGGATCAAGCAAGCAAGTGGTAGATTTCATGCTTGATACCTCCCTTTTGAGAGCCTCAGAATTAAGATGTGGAAAATTAGTGAGAGGAAAACCAGTAAACCCAGGTGAACAGAGAAGTGAGACAGTGGGAGCAGATGCAACAGAAATTTGTTTGCGAACACTATCAATTTTAGAGTTAAAAAATTTAAGAAAAGAATCACATAGCTGTTGAGAAACAGGCAAGGTGGTGGCAGCATCAACTTTAAGCAGTCTATTTATAGTTTGAAACAAATGTCTGGGGTTTCCTTGATTGTTTTCAATAGTCTGAGAGAAATAAGAAGATCTTTCAGTCTCAATTAATGCTCTGTAGTCACCCAGAAGATCCTTTCAAGCCAAATAATGACCATTCAAGCCAGTAAGACGCCATTTGCGCTCCATTTTTCGACATGCAGCCTTCCTAGTGCGCAAATTGTCATTATACCAAGGAGCAGTGCGGGCAGAAGTAACCTTACGTGACCTTAGAGGAGCAAAAGAGTCAAGATTAGTAACAAGAGCATTGTTAAACTGTGAAACTTTCTCCTCCAAAGATGTTGAATGCTGGTCACTTAAAGTGGATACAACAGAATTAGAAAAAACTGTTTGATCAATAGACTTCCACTTCCGGAATGTTACAGTTCGGTTTGTAGGCACACTTGAATGATGCATCTCCAGATTAAAGAAAACAGCTGAGTGATCCGACAATCCAATGTCAACAGATGATAACTGTGATACAAATGAACCATTTGTTATCACAAGATCCAGGGTATGGCCTTTAAAATGAGTTGGACCTGTTACCAACTGTGAGAAGTCAAGACAGTCAAGAAGCGATAAAAATTCCTTAGCAAACACAGAGTCACTTCGGTCCACATGTATGTTAAAGTCCCCCACAATAAGAATTCTATGGAACTTCAAGCTCAACATAGACAAAAAATCAGCAAATTCTAATGTAAAAGCTTCATGTGATGTCTTAGGTGGTTTATAGACTGTTGCAATGATGGTAGATGTAGGAGCAGAAATACTCAGAACCAGGCATTCAAATGACGAGAACTGGGAAACAGATACAGGACTTATCTTGAATTGCAGGTTGTAAACTACAATAATGCCTCCACCTCTGCCAGATAACCTCGGGAGATCTAAGATTCCAAAACCAACAGGCGTGATCTGATTAAACAGAAGTCCATCATTTTCTCTATGCCATGTTTCGGTTAAGAACAGGAAGTCCAACTTTTTGTCCAGAATAAAATCCGATAAGATCAGTGCCTTGTTATTCACAGAGCGGGCATTAAATAATGCAGCATAAGCCGAGCTATGAAATGGAGTCAACAATGACTTAATCTCCACGCGGGGTACCAGTATTAAATTACGTTGATCAATACCAGTATAAAACAGATTGTTAGTCTTACGTCGGTATGTACAAATACAAATGCTGGGAGAAGATGAAGTTGTAAAGCTTCGCCTCAAGCCCCGGTGAATATACCGTTTAAGACAAATGATTTGGGGGTGAGTTGCACTTTAAGTAAATTATTACCATCATCAACTCAGTCAGGTCCTTCAGAAGGAATGGAAGCACAGGCTCATCTGTCTGGTATTTTTTCAGGAAGGGAGTGAAGGTCCTGGCGAGTGCTGTGTAGAACTGCAATTTGGCCAAGATGAGTGGATCCTTCATGGCTGCTGCAACTGTGTCATAGGATGCTGACAAAGAGAGGCAGACAGAGAGGCAGGACATTTCAACTTAGCCATATATTACAAAAACTATGACAAGGCCACACCAGCACAAGGGTTAGGACACAGTCACAGACCTATTCACTGCATTTAAGAACGGCCTACCTGTTCCAGGGTTCGAGAGTTTCTTTGATTTCACTGCTTCCATGTACAAGAGCAGTGATGGCCAGACTTCCAGGGCTCTCTCCACAACCGGAAGGTTTTCCACCCAACGATGGGCACAGAAAGAAAGGGGGAACACACTAGACTTGGTTACTGTGATGTAATCCTCTCTCCTGGCGGGCACATTGAGGAACAATGTGTGCATTGCTTTCAGCAACTTGTCCAGCTGCCATGCAGTGAACCCACACTTGAATGCGTTGTGTAGCGTGTGTAGGCCACAGCTCCCCACACAAATGAGCTGAGCACCTGAAAATTTCATTGCAAAACTTAATATTAGAAACCAAATTCATATTTTGTATCACATGGAGATGTTTTGTACTGCATATGTTGCACCCATGCATCAATTTTTGCTCTGTAGCACTATGAGATTGTTTGTTCAATGTAAACTACAAATAAATGCATAATGCACTACAAATAAAATGCATTATTCTAATTATTAATAGATCACATTCACACTCACCCACAAACAGTAATAGCATTCTAAACTGCTCACCTCCATACTGCTCAGCGTGATCTTTCTGGAAAAGGTCGAAGAGTTTCCAATTCACACTGGGCCCATCCATTGAAATGAACACCAAGTCCCTGAGGTTCAGTCTGTCCATACATTCCTGAAAAAAAGGGTTGCATTTGATTACTCAAGATAAGAGGATTGGATGAGCAGATATTGTTAAGGGAAATAACTAATTGGTCATGTAATATTGCAGTTACAGAAGAGTATATGCACACAAGTTGAGTCTATCAATATAAATTGATGAGCTTTTAAAGTAAAAAATTATTATCCTTGCTTACTTTGAGATGCGACAGCAGGTCTTGTGCAGTGGAATGTCCCATAAACTGAGAGCCCAGATATCTGGACTGAACCTGTCCCTCGTTCCAGAAGCGGACGTGCACATCCAGCTGTTTGTTTTTCGTAGTCTCGTTGAGACTCTCATCAAACATCAGAACGAATGGCGATTTGTTGACTTTGGACACCAGTTCTTCTTTGATGTGAATAGCTAAACCAAACTTGGCTATGTAAGCTGTTTTGTCGGGACCGCAAGTAAACGTTTTAGCGATGTCGGAGTCAGGGAACATGCACTTGAAAAGCTCTGAGATACCCTCATTTCCATTGTAGGAATGGTGTTTAGCGATTGAGTTAAGAGTCCACAACACCTCGGCTTTCATTGTTGGTGTGGACCCAAAAGCTGTGCGCAGATCCACTCTAGTTGCGGTCGTAGCTGGACGGTCTGCAGCGCTAGCAGCAAGCTGGCTAATATTAGCTCCTGCTGCCGCTTCAGGCACATTAGCAGCAAGCTGGCAAACATTAACGTTAGTTGGTTGAAACACGCAGGCGATGGAAGGAGTTTGTTTTTGTCCATTGAGAGCGTTCATGTGCTTAGACCAGGCACGGCGCCAGGATTTCAGTTTTGGATGGGCCAGACCAATTGTGGGTGGGCCTTAAATTAAAAACGTTAAATTTAAAAACGTTATCCAATCACTGTTTAACCTAATAAAAATTACTGACTAATATCATCTGTGCGTAAAATATAGATTTTAATAGCTTGCTCTTTAAATATTTTGTTGCATTGTAAAAAGTGTCGGTGCATTGGACGGACCTGTCCGCGATCGCTCTCCATGGTTCTGACCAAAGAAGAGCGCTTTGTAATCTCCATTACGCATCATACCTGGCGTTGTCTCTTAGTGCGCTATGAAGACTCTTGACTATAACTTAACTAAAGGTATACTACCACTAAAGGTATACCATTGCTAGGCGTCTTCAGGGCTATCATTCACTCTCGAGGCAGAGGCGCTGGCGCCCTCCTAGTAATGGTGCTGGTCGCCGAGAAAGATATGATACATCATGAGATGCGCAAATATGTCTGGAGACATGACATGTAAGACATGATTTTGACCACTTCAATGAGTTTTGTTTTGTAGAAAGACTCTTTTTAAAAGATTTTCGTTTTGTATAAATTGTATCTTAATTTTGATGAATGTTTTGTCAACCCTGTATTTAAAATAAGAAGAAAATGTATAGCAGACAATGTAATAAGGCGCCGCATTGATCGCATTGCACGTGAACTGAAGGGCGCCGAAACTCAGCTTGTGCCTCACAGATTTGAGAAATATAGGCTATCTATCTATTATAGAAAGCTTGACATGTCTACTTTTAAACGAAAATATTCAAAACCAAAAGAAATAGGCTCTCTGATTATGAAATCCATATGAAATGTGAATTTCTCTCTGGCGTTCATGGCGAGTCTGCATCGTCAACTTCATCTTTGCAGCGACAAAAAAAACACCAGTTTATTAATAAATAATTAAATGTCTCCTTGCTTAGACACATTCATAATCATTACTTTTACCGGTTCTTTGTGGCTAACTTTAAGCGTTCGGTCGTGCGCTTGAGTGCGGATATTACAAACGCTCATTATCCTGTGTAGGCTATATAAGTAGTATAATTAAAATAATATACAGGGGCGATTTGTCCACGAATGGCTTAAATGAACAGCTACTAGTCGACTAGAATTTTTTTTAAGTCGGAGGCAGCCCTTATTCCACATATTTTCGAACCAGGAAGCAGGCCATTCTGGGTTGAGCGAGCGACCCTACGGAATGAGCGAGCGGAGCGGAATATTCAGAAATGCGCTCTCCGCTCACGAGCTCTGATCGGAACCAACCCGAACCACTGTCTGCTGAATTTGCGCAGAAACATCAAAATAGACGTAACCAGCTTTTTAAATTTGTTTTTAAAACTAAACATTTAGACTATTTTAGCACAAATTATGAGCTTATTGACGATTTTTTATAGTTCTTGACAAAATTAGAATTTTTTTTTTTTAAAGAAAAGTTTTGGGTGGGCCTGTTGAAAAGTGGGTGGGCCTAGGCCCGTCAGGCCCACCCATAACGCCGTGCCTGGCTTAGACGACTTGGCATGAGACTCTAATGCCTTCATTCCCATTGTACCTAGCTGAATCCTTTTTTTGCATATCGTTCCATAAGCCTCAAAAACGTCTCAGGTTACGACTGTAACCTATGTTCCCTGAGAACAGGGAACGAGACACTACGTCAGAATGACGCAATGGGGAACGCCTCAGGCGTGACAGGTGTCTGAAATCACTATCAAATCACGGCAATCACATTGACCGGCGACAGCCCGTGAATCATTAACGTGAATGATTAACGTGCGACCTGCAAGTATAAAAGGGCGCCTTGCAAACATGACAAACATCCTATCGTCTGAAGGGACTGTTGCAGGCAGGCCCCGAGGCATGGCAGGAAGACGTAGTGTCTCGTTCCCTGTTCTCAGGGAACATAGGTTACAGTCGTAACCTGAGACGTTCCCTTTCGAAAGGGAACTCTACACTACGTCAGAATGACGCAATGGGGAACGATATACCAACGCCACCATGCTAAGGGGAGTGCATGCCCAATGGCAGTGACAACTGTCAGGACCGGCAATTCAAATGAACGCTAGAACCACTCACCCCCAGGTCACACTGGGCTGTCAGTGACAGCACTCCCTACGGTCATAGCCCAAGCTATATGATACCACAGAAAACCTCCATAAACATAGTTTAGTGAAAGGTCTACCTGGGCCTGCTCAAGGGCCTAGGACCACAACTTCAACTTCTTAGAAGGGGTCCCTTCTAGGGAATGTGGCTAGGGAACCTGAGGGAACCCCAGCCAGTCACTATTCAGGGGAACGTGCCACCTGAAATGCCACCAGGCAGGCCTGACCTGGTGTCACCATATAAGACACTACAGTCTGGCCACTTCCTGTCTGTCCGAAGACAGAGCCTCTGGACACTTGCCTTTAGGAAGGCATCCAACCCGAGGGACTGCGAAGCAGGCAGTGAACCACTCGGACCGGATCTCAGAGACGGGATATCCTGGAGAGTATGACTCAACATAGTGCTTTACAACCCTTGCCAGCGAGGGGAGTTTCTCTACTCGATCCACGGATCAACCCAGTGTTTGTGTTTCAAAACACTAAGGAGGCCTGTGAGGGCCTAAGGACTGATCTAACTGGGAGGCCTCATGAGAGGCCTACGACCGACTGATCAGACTCAGGAGACCACATACTCATACTGACCCTCAGTGAGGGGAGCATTAGATCTACCTGGTAGGCAACCAGGCTGTAGCAGGATAAAGAGGTTCCAGGAGGGAACCCGTAGCAGAGAATACAAACTTGAGTTGAGCCAGGGCGCAAGCTCACCTTCGGTAGCTGTCTGATAAGGTCTGCTAAACTGAAAGTAAGCTGCCACTAGCTTACAAAACCCAGCACCACAGTGAAACTACTCAGGGAGACCTGGAGAGGCCTACTACCTGACAACCACAGTATGTGGGAGCTCACCTTCAGAGAGGCCTGGTGAAGCCTACTATCTGATAACCACAAAACGTGGGAGCTCACTTTCAGAGAGGCCTGGAGAGGCCTACTACCTGAAAAACCATGCTCAGTGGAACACACACAGTAAGTGGGAGCTAACCCTTCAAGGAGGCCTGGTGAGGCCTACTACATGACAACCACGGTATGTGGGAGCTCAACTTCAGGGAGGCCTAGCGAGGCCTACCACCTGAAACACCATGCTAAGTGGAAACACACAGTAAGTGGGAGCTAACCTTCCAAGGAGGCCTGGAGAGGCCTACTACATGATAACCACAGTATGTGGAAGCTCAACTTCAGGGAGGCCTAGTGAGGCCTACTACCTGATAACCATAGCGCATGGAAGTTCACTTACAGAGAGGCCTAGAGAGGCCTACTACATGACAACCACAAAACGTGGGAGCTCAACTTAAGGGAGGCCTAGTGAAGCCTACCACCGTACATGGGAGTTCGCTTACAGAGAGGCCTAGAGAGGCCTACTACCCATTACCAGAAAAAACACATTAAGTGGAAACTCAAAGTATGTTGGAACTCAACTCCAGGGAGGCCTGGTGAGGCCTACTACCAGAGAAACATGACATGAAGGAGCTTACTTTCAGGGAGGCCTGGAGAGGCCTACTACCTGACCCCCACAAAAAATGTGGGAGCTCATCTACAGGGAGGCCTGAAGAGGCCTACTTCCTGAAACAGTCTAGTCAGCTGGATGTGACTGCTGCTGGGGACTCGCCTAACAGGGAGGCCCGGTCGAGCCTACTAGCTGATAGCGAGTCTTTCTGCTACTTTAATGAACACTGCTGGAACCATACTAATAAAAACTTTTCCTATAGTTTTGTCCTAGTGTATGCTCCACAATGTTGTGACCCACCTCCGAGGAGGCCTGTTAAGACCTACTACTCGTTAGTGAGTCTTCTGCCCGAACTACCAGGGCCAACCACCGAAGGTGAGCTGGCCTAGGAGCCCTATCTTAGGGGCTACCCAGTCAAGGAGGCCTGCTGGGGCCTACTACCTAACTGTGCAGCCTTCAAGGCAGAAAACTGTTACTACAGCGCTTACAGCATCCTGGTACCTAATCACATTGCCAAAGGCAGTGTACTCAGCAAAAAGCAATACCCTCATAGCAGGGGAGTACAACATACGCCACTCTGCCTAGTGGAGGCCCCATTTTAAGGGCCTACCTACTAAATGCATGGGCATCAGCTCATGGCAATGCTCTGGCTTCAAGGGAGCGGAGTTCAAATACCGGAATGAAATGTAGTTAGAACTCCCTGCTCAACCGGAGCCATCATGGTGTGAGGTAGATAATACAGAGCTGAGAATGGATTACTCAAAACTATCCTGCGTTAGCGGGGGAGTAACACCAAAAGCCCCTGAAATGTTAGACAGGGAGCAGGCCTGCAAGTGGCTCCAAAGGGTGACAGGGATTTGACCTGTGCCCAGCCTGGGGGAGCGGAGCTTGCTTGCAAGCCAACCAACCTTCACCCATCGTTCGAGCGGTTCAGCTCAACGGGCTGAGTGGAGCCAGCTCTAGAGGCCTAAAAACAAGTAGCTCTGTTCGGCAGGGTCTGGCAAACTATCACATCGCAGAGCGAAAGACAGCCTGACCCGCCTGAAGGATCATACCTCAACTACCACCCTGCATTACTCTATCACCCCTGAATGCAGTGAAAGGGGCGGGCCTTGGCCAACAACTCCCATTTAAGGGAGGAGGCTGAAATCTCGGGGAGGAAGCCTAACACATAATGAATGCGGCAGCTATACTTAGCAGAACGCCTCCAACATCCCAATCATAGCCTAGGCCAGCTACAGAGGCGGCCCGGGTTAGGGCCGACCTATAAGCATAGATCTACCTGAGGGCTCGAAGGAGCCACAGCCTACTCGTTTGAGAGGCTGTGAAACACTCAACCTACTGACACCTTACAGAGCTCAGGGGAGTGAAATACTCAGGATACCAAAGTCACAAACCAATAGGTAAGACCTAAGATCTATCTGAAGCACCAGCGTCAGTCCAAACCTAAAGCAAAAAACCTTTTTTTTTTTTTTTTTAGGAAGACCAACTACTCTATCCCTAGGTGGCTAAAAGCCCTGAGGCTAAATAGAGATGAGTGGTGGCCCACCACGCATAAAAATGTCATGACAGGAAGGCCATCACATACTCACACGGGAGCCAAATCTTTTTTTGAGCTTCTCCCTAAATCGTTCTAGCCACAAGCTGGGGGGGGGGGGGGGCTTCAGGGCCCTGAAGTTCCAATACCTTACCTCATTGCTCCTCTAAGAATGACTCCCTAGGTCTATACAGGGAACAAGGTCTGTAGAGAAATACAAATCAGTGTTAGTATACACACAGAAATTATATTAAAAACCAACCAGTTCACCTGCGGCGTGCGGAGTGAAGACTCGCCAGAGAGTTCTTTATGAACCTGGGGTCCATCACTTTACATGCCTGAAAGAGGCGCTCTCACCAACCAAGCCGAGGCGGGCCATCAGAACCTTGTTCTCATCATAGACCCAGCCCCAGGCCTGGTGTAAGAAACGCCTGGGGAGTCGGGAAAAAGAGGAGAGGGCTGGGATAGTAACAGCCCTCCAGGAGATGATCCATCACTAACGCTGTGATCGTTTGTACTGGATCACCTCCCTCAGATCCTTCTTTTTCCTGCGGGAGTCACGCCTCCTCTGTGACCTGCTCCTACATGGAGGGGGTGCACGAGAGGCGACACTAGCTCTCTGGCCCTGTCTACGGCCCTCAGGTCGTGAAGGGCCAGGCTCTCCCGCCTGTCTGGGCTCGGATCCGGATCTCAGCGGTATACAGGTCTTAAACGCTGCTGAGCGCGCCTTCGCCTCCCTGAACTTCCTAACCACCGCCTCCACGGAGGTGCCAAAAAGTTCAGAGGGCGAAACCGGTGCATCAAGGAGAAAGGCCTTCTCTTTCTCCCCGATGCCAGCCAGGTTCAACCACAGATGCCTCTCCGTTGCCACCATTGCCGCCATCGATCGACCGATCGAAGCGGCAGTCTGTTTAGTGGCCCGGAGAGCAAGATCTGTGGTGCGGCGCAGCTCAGCCACCGCCTCAGGGGACAGCCCTGCCCCCTGGTCGAGATCCCCCAGCAGGTCGGCCTGGTACGCCTGCAACACCGCCATAGTGTGCAGGGCAGCACCGGCCTGACCCGCTGCCGTGTATGCTCTGCCATTCAAACGCGCTGTGGTCTTGAGCGGTTTGGATGGCAGGGCTGGAGCACTCAGTGTCAACGCCCGCCCAGACACGAGATGGTTCGCAAACGTCTCGTCAATGGGCGGCATCGACACATACCCATACTCGCCGATCCCCTCAACATCAGCGAAACTAGCCCGCTGATGTCGGTGGATCCGAGCAGAGTATGGGTTCTTCCATGCCCTCTCGATCTCAGTATGGAGATCAGGAAGAAATGGAAGGCTCGCCTGAGCTGGTGGTCTATGGCCGGGGAGAAATCGATCGTCCAGCCTGCCACGAACAACTTCTCCCCTAACGCGCCGCCATGGCAGTTGCAACCTGTCAGTGGCGCGTTCCATTACATCCAGCAGCTCAGCATACACGGGGCAGGGTGGCTGAGAGGGTTCAGGGTCCACCTGAATGACCTCCTCATCATCCATCACCTGCCCGTCCTGAAGAGCATCTGTTGCAGGCACAGTAGGAGAAAAATCCTCTTCGTCATCCACCTGCAACTCACCCTCGTCATCCGCCGAATCATCTGAGAGGTTAACACCACTCTCAAGACGATCGGCGAGATCCCTCTGGGAACCCCATGACGCGAGTCGCCGCTCTGCCTCAGCGCGAGCGGGACCCGAGCCACGAGGTACAGATGGTGAGCCCTCCTCACTCGAGAAGAGGGCTAGACGAGAGCGGAGCGTTTTCAACGCAAAACGCTCACAGTTTGCACAGACAGCTCCCTCAAGAGCCGCCTGTGCATGCTCTTTGCCCAGACAGAGAACGCACAGTTCGTGTGAATCACCCGGCGTCAAATACCTTGGGCACGGATCCGCACACCTCCTGAAGCTTTCAGCCTTCTCCGTGCGTTTCATTTTCTTTGCCGACTTTTCCAGCGATATCAAACAGACAGTCCCTGAAGACGAAAAGATGTTTGTCATGTTTGCAAGGCGCCCTTTTATACTTGCAGGTCGCACGTTAATCATTCACGTTAATGATTCACGGGCTGTCGCCGGTCAATGTGATTGCCGTGATTTGATAGTGATTTCAGACACCTGTCACGCCTGAGGCATTCCCCATTGCGTCATTCTGACGTAGTGTAGAGTTCCCTTTCGAAAGGGAACGTTGTTGTCCACTGGTTTTAACCAATGACGAAAAGAGTTTTTATCCAGCCACGCTTCATTAAATTTACATTTCCCCATAACCTCAGAATGAAATTGGTAGCTAGCTAACGTAAAACAAACGTTAAAAATATAACGCCGTCAGTCAAACTTTCCCGTGGAATGCTGAGATTTTCTTTGATTTTTCGCGCTTCTCCTTTGCTTGAGGTCTGTGTTGTGTTGCAGCCTATGGTTGTGGTTACTGAAGGCATCACGTGTTCGCAGTATTTTGTACTGTGACCCGGGGCTGCGTTGCGTTCTCAATTATTGGTTCCGCAACTCTTTATTTATACTACGTTATTTAATCAAAATAATCGTGGTTGACAAATGAAACTTTTGAGGAAAAATACAATACGGAGAAGTTACATACAGCACAATTTTTAAGACCCAGACATCAAAATTCAAGACTTTTTAAAGACTTTTTAAGGTATTATTTCCAAATTAATAAATTCAATGCTTTTAAGACTTTTTAAGACCCCGCGGGAACCCTGTTTAATACTTAAACAACCAGTTACACTAAGCAGTAAATATTACCTGATGCTTTATACAGGAGCCAACCACCAGTTACCCCACCAAGTTTGGGATATAATTCGGTGACTTTATCGCATAACTGTTAAAGAAAACAGGATTAGTTAATCTAGCTGCTATCGCTGCTCTTTATGACCATTCACAAAGATAATAATATGAACAGGTTCTTTTTGACATTAAGTGTAATGGCACATTACGTCATGTACTTTACCTCCTGATGAGTCATGTTTTCATCAAGAATGGCAGTTCTGCGTCCTAGTCCTGCCTGTGTATGGAGCAGTTGATCTGGGCCACTAGGGGTCCGCTCACATTGAGCCGGCAGCAGGTGGAACATGACCTGAAATGGTTTTGGTTTAATGGGCACCGGACATGTTCCAGTGAAGCGTCGTTTTCCTCTGCGATTTGAGAATAATCCAGGAAAGGACCTATTGTAAACATTGTAAAATGTAGGTCAGAACATTGTAGATGAACAGACCTACAATTCATAACCAGGAATGCAATTTTTGTTTCTACTGACCTGGTCATTTCTGTTTGAACAGAAGATGATGGCTCCTGAGGTTGGACTCTAACATGAGTTGATCTGACAAACAAAAAAATGGTTTAATTAAGTTTCATAATGTATGTGTTGACAATGACATTCAGTTGAAATTCTTGAAAAAAAGTATTGCTATACCTATTTATACCCTCACTCATAGAAGGTCCATCAGCTCTTGCTTGAGTCAAAAGTGACAAAAGGTGCCTTGCTGATCTCAGCACTTCATTGTCTCCCTTGTGAAACAAACACGACATGGATTGAAGATAGAGCGTAGCTTAACAATATATCACATCATGTCAAATTATTAATGCAGATACAGAGCTGCGTATCTCAAAAGCTTTGCGGAGCTAAGTTGATCGTAAAGAGTATAGATGGGTTTCCGTTTCTCGAATTACCCATTATCCTCTGCGGCGCGCCGCCATGTTGTGTGTCAAAGCTGTCAGTAAGCAACTGGGAGACACGGCTCATTCACTGTGCTGCATTAATAGAAAGCCAGTTAATATAAAGTTTTTTTGACTCTTTTGTGTTGAGATAACGATGACAAATTCCTCCAAACCTGGCGACAAGGTGAAGGTTATTTACAGGGACACATTAGGCGATGTTTGCAAGGCAAGATATGATGTGAAATTGAGTTATATCAATGGAAAGGATCCTTACACAATGTCGAAAGAGGACTGGTTATGTAGGCTAATTCTGCGGCGTACCCCGAATTAAGAAGAAAGTCTCTGGAAGCATACAATTATTTTGTTAGAATGTGCGAGTTAAAATTTTATGTGGTCGCATTTATGCGAGTGGATGGTCATACACTAACGTTACTCAGTTAAATTCACGCATGAATTCTCCTGCATTGAACTTGTTTTAGCGCCCGCCAAAGTCTTATTTGATCGGTGAGTAATGTAGATGAACTGGGTGCATGTGTAACTGAAAGAACGTGCAGATAGAGAGAGAGCCGGTCGCGCGCGCGCACACCCTCTCTCTTCGGAGCCAGGCAAACGTGTAAACAAGACTTCACCGTCTCCAAACTAAGCGCTGTCTTGCTCTCTCCCTCGTGGAAAAGTTAGTCTGGAGCCCTGCATTGACGGTTCACATCGCTGTAGCCAGGCGGCTGATATCTGCACAGCCCTTATTATATGGTACATTTAGACATCAAGACAACACCATCTGGGTAAAAAAAAAAACAACAACAACACAACGCTCCGAACTAATTTAGTGAGGAGAGAGATGGAGAGCAGAGGCACGGAGCGATGTGCTCCAGGTGTAACTTAGCCTCTGCCTCTGGCTCGACCAGCTGATGTGGCCACAGAGAAAGTGATGAAGGTGGACCTCTCAAGGGCTGTGTCGATAGCCACCTGGGTACAGCGATTTGACAGCCGATGAGAGCTAGCGCATTTAGCTAGCCCATCTTGGAAATGATTAACGTTAGCTAGATCAGGGGTTCCCAAACTTTTTCATTCGAGGACCCACCTAGACAAGTATAATCAATCTCAAGACCGACTTGCACTGGTGCTACCAACTTTCTCAGTTGGTCGCACCAGCATGATTTGGTCGCACATTTTTTTTTTTTTTTTTCTACATGCCATGGGATTAATCAATGCATGCTGATGTCTTAATATACCCTAGTTTTGCACTGATGTAAAAAGACTGACAGTGACAAGACCTCATGTTAGCAAAATATTTTAAACTTCATTTAAAAAAAAAAACTTAAAAAAACATGAATGTTCTTTAATGTTTGATTATAATTTTACCGTCTTCACATAGGGATGGGAAATGATAAGATTTTATCAATAATAATAATGCCATTGACGATTCTGATTGTCGATCCGATTCTCTTATCGATTCTTGATAGCACTCTGTGGAAAAATTTCATATGCTTTTCAAAAAAAACAAGGGGTTTTATTTATTTTAAAGCTTAAGCTTGAGTAAGCAAACTGTACTTTTTATGTAATTTATGTAATAAATAGAACCTTATTGTGAAGTGTTACTGATTATACACCGATTCAGACGTCTCCTGAGTTCACTGTTGGAAAGATCAGTTGTTTCAACCATTCATTAAAATGAATCGGTTCAAAGGAGTCATTAGTTCGCGAATTGGACGTGTGCATGTGCAGGTTGTGTGATTATCCCAGCAGTTAGGACATGGACATTCAAGATTTGTGTCAACACAGAAAACATTTCATCACTGGATAGTTTTTTTTTTTTTTTTTCGTTTAATTAAAGTGTTGTTTTATGTCAGCTGAATGTCTGGGACGCTTTTCATAGAAGATAAGGCAACTTATTTAGCACAATTCACACCCAGCAGTAATTCAGGAAAAAAAATCTCCGAATACTCCACATGAAACTTTGGTCTTCCGACCTTTTACCACCATGTTGATTTATTTTGATTAATATGTGCGAGGGAGAGAGAGAGCAAGACAGCGCTTAGTTTGGAGACGGTGAAGTCTTGTTTACACTTTCGCCTGGCTCCGAAGAGAGAGAGAGAGAGCGCGCGCGCGCGACCGAGTCTCTCTCTCTGCTCGACGTTCTTTCAGTTAAACATGCACTGTGACAAGCAGTTCATCTAATTACTCACCGATCAAATAAGATTTTGGCGGGACAAAAATTCACTTTGGCGGGCGCTAAAACTCACTTAAGAGTCGTTTGGTCATTAATCGGACTGGTTTTGTTTCACTCATCATAATGTAAATTTAGCTGCAGCTAAGTGCCTTTGTGCGACCCACCTTTTCTCACTGTGCGACCCACAAGTGGGTCGCGACCCACAGTTTGAAAACCACTGAGCTAGATAAAGTGTCACATCTCCAGAGCACAAAACCTCTAAATGTTCACAAGAGCGGCACTGAACATTAACTCCAGCCAAACAGAGAATAATCGTATGATTTTTATGTTCAGAATAATGCCGATTCAGGATATTATCATGCTCCGTAACACAAACGCTTGACCCTCTTGACACACAAGATGGCGCCGTAAGGAGTTGCGGGAGAAATGTGACGTCATCGGAAATCTATCTATTGGTGCCAATGGTTCTACGTTCACCTCAGGCCTACGATGCTTTTGAGATACGCAGCCCTGGTTAATGTCGGAGACAATTCACGTTATAACACAGAGATTAACTAATATCGTGGTAGAGATTTAACTTCTAATTTATAATTGCTGAATTTAATTTATAATTGTGATTGGGTTGTATTTAATGATGCTATAGTTGAATAAAATGGTCTTTGCCATCATGTAAAACCCAGCCATCAATTTAGTATTCTGTCACAGTGACTAAAACAAACAATTCATTCTGTCTCAGCGTATTCCAGTTGTTTTACTAAAACTTAATATCAATGCCAACGGCGAGAGAATTCTGGATTTATTTGTATTACGTTATATCACTTTTGCAGTGGACAAATCACCTTACTTTGCACGGGGGTAAAAATAAGTCTCATAAGACACTTGAGTAAACCGCTCGTGTGTTTTGTGTCTTAAATCATAACTCGTACTCACCGCTCTGTCCATTTCAGCAAATTACGTTTTGTGAAGGCCTCTCGTCTCTAACTGTTGCTTTGGTGCTTGTCAACACGCGCTTGCACCACCTGCTGGTGAAGCCGACTAATAGCAGATGGAGAATATGCTTGGTAATCTATTGCTTTTCCTGCAGTTCATGGATGTCAACGTAATATTTTCTGTCGAATTTGAACCACCGAATTTGTGGAAGCGAATTTTCAAAGCGAAATAAAATGGACCGAAAATTGCCTGTTGAATATTATAGGTTGTATTTTTAAACAGTTTGAATATTTTGGAAGTGAAATATGAAAGGTGAATATGGATTATTGAATTTTTAATAATGAAAATGTGTTTGAAATGTTTTTAATTGAAATATTCACAGCTTAAATATTCAACCATGTTGAATTTCAGCCCATAAAAATGCAAACCCTAAAAATACAATGGATTAAACTGCAAGCATGGTTAATGCAATGCATATTTTTTCTCAATTAGTGCAATTCAACAGGCTTTTTGTTTCAAAAACATTTGACATTATTTTACTTCCATACACACCAACCTATTCTCATCCTAGGGCGTCATATACTGACGCTTTTGACATTTCGTCTACACTGAAATAATACCTAGAATATCTAAATCGACTGCTGGCGGTAGATCCTTTTCCTATTTAGCACCAAAACTTTGGAACAGCCTTCCTACCATTGTTCGGGAAGCAGACACACTCTGTCAGTTCAAATCTAGATTAAAGACACATCTCTTTGACATAGTGTTCACATAATACATTATAGACTTCTATAATTCAATGTTAGGCTGCATAGATTAGGTCAGCTGGAACCGGGAACACTTCCCATAAATCCTGATGTACTTGTTACATCATGAGAAGAATGGCATCTACGCTAATTTTAGTGTCTTTGTTTATCCCAAGGTTTTTCCGCAGCCTGCCGGAAAAAGGGCGTTTCCAGATCTGATGAAGGACCTTCGCCTGGACCCGGTGTCAACGCAGTGCTGAAGTGCCAACTAGTCTCTCCCTATGGAGGATCCCTTTCCCACTCTACAGATAACGCGTCGTCGGGAAAACTCAATTTGCGTATCTACCCCGAATTGATAAAATAAAATAAAATTCTGAATCAAAACTATAAGGAAACACCAGTAATTTGTTTAGGTTTGGTTTGTAGGGAATTCCAAACCTGCACACATATATTCAAATGCACATAACTATAGAACCCGTTCTTAATGCGCATCTGAACGCCATCAGCGTTTCTCACAGGTTCGCGTTTAAAGTCTGTGTAGAGAGAATGGTGTCGTCTTGGCGGCCCCTAATTTAAAAACAAATGATCGTTGCGACGGAAGCGAATCAATCAAAACTAACTTTAGCCGGAAAATAACTTTATTAAAGAACCGCTATAAAGCCAAAACAATCTTACGTTAAATTATACATTTATCTCTGTAAAGCTGCTTTGAGACAATCTACATTGTTAAAAGCGCTATATAAATGAAAATGACTTGACTTGACTTGACTTGACATCGAACGCACATGGCACCCTTTAGAGTCAATATGACACGCACAGAGCTTTGTTCGGTTATGGGTAGGTTTAGGTCTGGGGTAGGGTTAGGGTTAGACCGCTAGGAGGCGCCTTCTGGCCTATATCTATCTGCGTCTCATATTGACGCTAAAGGGTGCCATGTGCGTTCGATGTAGACGAAATGTCAAAAGCGTCAGTATATGACGTCTTGGCACACACACACACACACCAAAAAATAACTAGCTCTCTTCTGCTATATACTAGGCTACTACTAATATTATAATACATCCCTCACCTTCAAATGCCATTGAAAACCCTGATTCTCTTAGAAAAGTCATTAGTACTCTGATCTGTGCCCTATCTTTCATACCTTTCGTGAACTTCTGCACCCTTCCTCAGTTTTTTCCTCATTATATCTCCTACAAATGATGTTTTATAAACAAAGTTCGGGAGGAGCACGTTCAAATAATCAATCTATCAATCATCTCATCAAACAATTACCATGTCTACCCTATCAGCATGAGAGGAAGCATATATATATATTCACTCTGTCAACTCACCTAACTTCCTTGACAGTTTCAGCATCCCTCCACCACCCCGACTCCTCACCCTTGGCTTGTTCTTTCACAGCCAGGAATACGGGGGGAGTACTCTGGGTTCGGGCCGAATACCGAGCCCGGAGCCCTCTCCTCGGACAGCACGCCAAATACGCATTTATTCTATCTGACTTATTTGTAAGTGTGAACTAGTGAAGTAATGATTAAATGCTCTACTGATTCCTCTTCCTCCTTTTGTGTTTACCATGAATTTTTCAACATCTCTCTGCCAATTACTTTCAAGTTTGTACAGACATGTACATAGGAGCTCATGAAAGAAGAGCTTTAGGTTTTGAATAACAGAGTGATATATCCAAAAATATAATATTATGGCAAAGGTGTTTGCAATGCAAGACAAATGTTTGCATTTGAGATGTGTTTGTGATATTTTGAATGCAGTGCTTCATTTTGCAAGAGATGTGAGGCATTTTGCATTTTGTGTGTGCAATTCTTGGATTTGTGTGTAAAGTTTTGGAAAAAAAAGAAAAAACTAGCATATGCTACATGCGCTGGAACCCATACATTTTACCTGACTATCTTTATAAGGGGTGGTATATTGCCCTTTTCACATGTCCCCAGAGTGTGTATGTGAAGTTTTAGCTCAAAATACCCCACAGATATTTTTATATAGCATGATAAAGTTGTCAACTTTTGAGGGTGAGCAAAAACGCACCGTTTTTGTGTCAGTCCCTTTAAATGCAAATGAACTGCTGCTCCCGGCACAGGGGGCGGAGCTACAACAGCTTGCACTCACACAGACACTGAAAATTTCAAAAAATATTAAACAAGTTCAGGTAGTTAAAACACTGTTTGCAAATCTCATGCACTCTTTTTGCACAACGCTAAACACATTCTCACTCACTAAAACACATTTCACACTGTGATACACTTAAGTTTCAAAATGCTAAACACAGGCAGGCAAAAGTTAAACACAACTACAACACAGTTGTCATCGTTTACACATAACGACTCAAAATTGTTCACACTTATTTCAAATGATGTGACCAAAGTAACCAATAATACAAGTCAGTTCAAAGTGCCAAAACTGACTCAAAATGTTGCACTGAATGTTGATACCAACAATGGATGGAAACAATATAAGAGTGATAAGAGGTGGTGAACAAGGAGGAAGAGGAGGAGGACGAGAAAGAGCAAGATGTATAGAATGTTGTCAAGGCTGGATCTGGCTTTAGGGTTTTTCCCTTTGCCTGCAGAGACGACATTGTCTGTGATGTGGACAAAGTCCTCCGGCCGGACCAACATGAAGACATGATGCTGAAGCAGAATCAGTCTCTCTCACTGACTGTGATTTTGCAGTTGCACAACTCTTCTGAGTGACTGTAACATGCTTCACATTTAGAGTTTTTTTACAGTAACCTTTTTGGCTTTTACGGTTGGGTCACTGTATTTTCACAGAATGCAAGTGCTGAATATACAGACATTCAATCCTATACAATATTCAGTACAATACTATACTTGCAGTGCATTCGGTATACAATTTATTCACCTTACTACTGTAAGTTATCATTAATTTTGCAATTACGTAAAAAAGTATAATAGTTTACTGTGTTACAATATACTTTTTTTCTGTAACTGCATGCTTTGGATTTTGTGTTTAAGGTTTTGAGAAAGTGGGTGATGGTTTTGAGAAATGTGTTTTAGCAATTCAGAAAAACTGTAATATGAACTTGCTATGCAACACAATATAGTATACTGTCAAATCAGTACAGTAAAAAAATAATTCAGCATCTTTGGCCAAATTTCATTACAGTACAGCACTGTAGCAGTTTCTTGGTCTTCTGACAAGACTTTCTCTACCTCTTTGTTGTACAAAAATATGGTACATGTAAAAAAGGGCTACAAATCACAAGTTTAAGGGTGTACAACATGTGCTATAGTTTACTGTACATAGAGTAGTGAAATGTCCCCTCATCTAAAGTACTGTTATTGTAATTAAACCTGTGCTGCTATTTATATTATCCTGAGATTCTGACTGGTGTGTCATCATTTTGCTACTTTATGTTTACTCAAGAATAAATGTGTGCTATTTGAGTTTACATTGAGACACAAGTTAATTATATTATATTATGTATTTTATGAATGAGAACATGGTTAAACCTGTGTAAAATTAGGGGTTTCTGTGTATAGAGTTTTACAGAAAACATTAGGAAAATAAGAATGTGTGTGAAAACAGGTGAAAAGTGTAGTCAGAAATTTTCAGAACTGAATGAATGGTTTGGGAAATTGTGCCAAATTAATCAGTTATAGTGTGTTAGCAATCAAGGTCCTGATGGAGTTAGCCTAGGGTCCTGAAAGTATGTGTGAAACAGTTAAGTGAAGTTGTGGCGTGGATGTTTAATGTGAGCTTGAATCTGGGGGAGGTGCCTGTTCTCTGGAATACGTATGTTTGGTGCCAGTGCCCAAATTTGGGTTCTGTAAGGAACTGAATGATTTTAGACCAGTGGCACTGACCAGTGGCATCTGATGAAGGCATTAGAGAGGATAGTTCTTCCTTACCTTAGATCTGTGGTTGGAAGTATGATGGATCCTTTGCAATTTGCATATCGGTCTCATGTGGGAGTGGAGGACACCATAATCTATCTCCTACATAAGGCTTATTCACATCTGGAGAATTGATTTTGAGTACAGGTGAAATGGTTTTGAACTGATTAAACACTACATTAATCTACTAAATGTAACAAAAATTGAAATAATAATAATTACTATTATATATATTACACTGAATTAATCTATTGCTTACTTTTAGGCATTTATACCTATACACATTGCTATATCCATGGCACTTTGTCCATGTTATCTCAATGAATGAAAGTTGGAAATGTGGATATTTTTTAAAGTGAATTTTACTTTAAAAAGCTGTATTTTATAAAAACCTATTTAAAAAAAAAATAATCTAATTTATTTATATAATTTAAAAAAATAACAGAAATCATCCCAGTACTGCTCAAACATAGAGTAAAAACAACATAAAGTCAGTGACTACATTTTTTTAATTCAAATGGTATTCGTTTCCTGTTTACACTTGTGGTCTTTGGGGTCTATATGACCCCAAACATGTAAAGAAAATATACATATACATTTAAAAAATATAAACATTTTAAAAATATAAACATATAAAAAGTCTACATTTTAATAATACAAACTATATCTTCTTTTTTTTTCGTTTACTTCTCATCTATACATTTATGCTGTGTTTTGGGGGATATTAAATACTTTTTTACCTATTCACTGCAAAATACCTCAACTACACCATTAGCATGCATATGAAATATTACATTTTTACAATATTACAAATTTAAATAGTTGTTGTTTCTGGATATTGATCTGGGTGTTAGATGCATAATTCTGCCATCTGCTGGTTAGAATTTTGTTTTAAAATAGTTTTAGCAAGAAAGTGTAATTACTATATGCTTCCAGCAGAGGCCCCCGTAGAGATCCATTCACTTTTCTGGATGTGACTTACTGCTTTCATTACAGCTTTTGTTATGAATATATACATACATACATATATATATATATATATATATATATATATATATATATATATATATATATATATATATATATATATATATATATAGGGGTCAATGACGTGACGCCTAAATTTTCTGTCCGATAGCATTTTTTCAGGCAAAAACGGGTTTAACTGCACTATTTGGCATGATTTCCAAAATGATTTCAAAGCATTTGTATTTTTTAATCATAAATTGTAATCATTATTTTTCCATCATAATATACAAACAAACTTTGTCCGATGATGTCCATTTTATGAAATATCATGTGGTGCGACCATCAAGGAACTACCGTTTTGGGACTTTTATGTTGAAAACTATTCAAACACAGGAAGTTACGTCATATACCAATTTACCAAGGACCCATGGAAGCAGCAAGCAGGTTTGTAATTCTCTCAAATTGAAAAAAAAACAAAATACCTTTGTAATGGTTGGCATGTAGTTGCCACATTTGGATGTCATGTGGTATGACCTAAAAAAAATTGTAATATTAAATTTATTTCTACAAATATATATTTTTATTATAAATTTCATAGTGACTTATTTTGGGAAGCTAGCTTGTTTTGTTTAGGTGGCCAATTCTGTGCCTGTAAATTTTGAATGAATTTGAAAATATCATGTGGTGCAACCAAATATCATGTGGTGTGACCACTGCAGACTGTTTTCCATGATAGATATATGTCCTAGATTGGCAGTTTTATGCTTTTATATTCAATTGACAGTTTATATACAAAAAGTACTTTAATTTAGTATCATTTGGAATAGATTTTTATGCAATTTGGGATATTTTCTTTATATATTTCAGACAGTTTATGTTTACTCTTTGTACAATATGAGAAAAATGCAACAACAAAAAATTAGAGCATGTAATTTCAGTTTAGTAATTATGCATTTATTAGTAGTGTATTTATTATTGCCTATTTATTTATTTAAAACTATTTTAATCTATTTTACCAGATGCCACTGCCAAGCGAAAAAATTCTGACCCTGCAGCAAGGGCGGTGTACCTTGATAGGAGAAGAGTGAAATATTATTACAGTATAAAATATCTATTTTCTATGTGAACATATAGTAAACTGTAATTTATTCCTGTGATCAAAGCTAAATTTAATCTTCAGCATCTTTAATCCAGTCTTCAGTGTCACATGATCCTTCAGAAATCATTCTAATATGTAACCCTGGACCACAAAACCAGTCACATGGGTCAATTTTTTTAAATTGAGATTTATACATCATATGAAAGCTGAAAAAATAAGCTTTCCATTGATGTATGGTTTGTTAAGATAGAACAATATTTGGCCGATACAACTGAAAATCTGGAATCTGAGGGTGCAAAGAATCTAAACATTGAGAAAATCGGCTTTAAAGTTGTCCATTTATGTTTGCGATATTGCTATATTCACTCATCAAAAATAAATATTTGATATATTTATGGTAGGACATTTACAAAATATGAAACATGGTCTTTATTTAATATCCTAATGATTTTTGGAATAAAAGAAAAATCGATAATTTTGACCCATACAATGGCCCATTTGTTGGCTATTGCCACAAATATATCCTGTGCGACTTGTGACTGTTTTTGTGATCCAGGGTTACTAATGATTTGCTGCTCAAGAAACACTTCTGATTATTATCAATGTTCATATTTTTGTGGAAACTGTGATACATTTTATATGTCAGGATTATTTGATGAATAGAAATTTCAAAAGAACAGCATTTATTTGAAATAGAATCTTTTGTAACATTATAGCCTAAATATCTTTACTGTCACTTTTTATCAACTGAATGTGTCCTTGATTAATAAAAGTATTAATTACTTAAAAAAACTATTGACCCCAAATGTTACCTGTATACAATAATTTATAATTTACAATAATTTATATCTATAACATTATTATTTGTTAGAAAGAAATTCTAAGTCAAGTTAAACGAAATGGTGCACTTGTGTTTGTTATGTGATTTTTATAAAAAAAAAAAAATAATTATAAAATGTTTATGTTTAGGAAAATTCTGTGAAATTTGTATGAAATCTGGTTTAAATAATTTTTTGGTATAAAATGTATTGTTCATTGATCTCTTTAAATAGATTTTTAACTATATAAGGTCTTCGTGTCATTTGGAGCGACCACTCATCATGTGGTGCGACCAATAAAAGCAATCACTGTATTAAATGTAAAATAAAATATCTTATTTCTGTGGCTGAAATATGAATCACTGATACAGTATGCTTTAGTAAATTATATTTTTAAAACATTTGTATCAGTTTTATGTGATTTAGAGGAAAAATAAGTCTGTTAACTAGATTTAAGAAGGTGTAAGGCCCGTGAAATTGGTCCAATGGAGGTTTTCCAATAACACAGGGAAGGTTATCACGTGCTCTGTCCTTACCCATGCAAAGCATTTGGTTGGTTAAATTTACAATACATTTAGTTATGTATTCTCTCGTAATTTCATCTGACTCCATAAATGAATGGTTTTTATAATATCTGTGCCTCACTAACAGTGAGCAAATGTTTGACTGTTCCTTTTAACCATTAAATGAACAATGTCAAAATCAGTTAGAATAATCACATGTAACAATTTAATATTTCAGATATTAGAGATCAATTCCACAATCAATTCGAATATCTAGTACATGGTTATACATTGGTTACACCAAATAATCTTACCCAGTTTGCACCTGAGATAGAGAGAGAAAAAGGGAAAGGGAAAGAGAGAGAGAGAGAGAGAGAGAGAGAGAGAGAGAAAGAGAGAGAGAGAGAGAGAGAGAGAGAGAGAGAGAGAGAGAGAGAGAGAGAGAGAGAGAGAGACCACCTATTCCATTCTGTGACCAGCAAAGAAGAGCCCCGAGAGCCAGAGCACACCTTCCTTTATACTGTTTGCCCAGGTGACATGGGGGATGGGGAAGACCACCCTCAATGGCTTAACCAGTTTTCTATAAACTTCTATAAACCTTATTACTTTTTATTTTATCTATCTGGATATGAGATATCTGTACCACTCACTTTGAGACCTTTCAAATGACACTAAAAACATAAGTTATTGATCAACATTCGCATCAAACCATCAAACCATGTTCTTGAGTGAATTCTTTGTTGTTTCTGAGAGGAAGTCAGGCTGTATGGGGGAGGTCGAATGCTAATTAGCCAGCAAGGCCCCTTTGTCTCATAGATCAGGTCACAACCAATATTTTCAGTCTTACAGGCAACTCAGAAATTATAGAAAAAAAAGATCATTATTTACAAAAACTCAAAAGAAATGCCAATACTTGGTATCTAAACACTTTAATGAAATTTTAAATTTAAATAAAATGTAAGCATGTTAAGGAAATTAATTAATATTAAGATAAATCACGGTCGCATCACATACAATTTTTTAAGGCTACGGACAATTCATCTAGATGAAAAAACAACATCCTTAATGTTTAAACAATTGTAACAGGTATTTTTTTTTTTTTTTTATTGTCCTGTTGAAAATCCTTATACGTCATTGACCCATATATATATATATGTATATGTATATATACACACACATATACACTCACCCAAAGGAGGAACACCTGTTCAATTTCTCATTAATGCAATTATCTAATCAACCAATCACATGGCAGTTGCTTCAATGCATTTAGGGGTGTTGTCCTGGTCAAGACAATCTCCTGAACTCCAAACTGAATGTCAGAATGGGAAAGAAAGGTGATTTAAGCAATTTTGAGCGTGGCATGGTTGTTGGTGCCAGACGGGCCGGTCTGAGTATTTCACAATCTGCTCAGTTACTGGGATTTTCACGCACAACCATTTCTAGGGTTTACAAAGAATGGTGTGAAAAGGGAAAAACATCCCGTATGCGGCAGTCCTGTGGGCGAAAATGCCTTGTTGATGCTAGAGGTCAGAGGAGAATGGGCCGACTGATTCAAGCTGATAGAAGAGCAACTTTGACTGAAATAATCACTCGTTACAACCGAGGTATGCAGCAAAGCATTTGTGAAGCCACAACATGCACAACCTTGAGGCGGATGGGCTACAACAGCAGAAGACCCCAGCAGGTACCACTCATCTCCACTACAAATAGGAAAAAGAGGCTACAATTTGCACGAGCTCACCAAAATTGGACAGTTGAAGACTGGAAAAATGTTGCCTGGTCTGATGAGTCTCGATTTCTGTAGAGACATTCAGATGGTCTCAGATGGAGAGTCAGAATTTGGCTTAAACAGAATGAGAACATGGATCCATCATGCCTTGTTACCACTGTGCAGGCTGGTGGTGGTGGTGTAATGGTGTGGGGGATGTTTTCTTGGCACACTTTAGGCCCCTTAGTGCCAATTGGGTATCGTTTAAATGCCACGGCCTACCTGAGCATTGTTTCTGGCCATGTCCATCCCTTTATGACCACCATGTACCCATCCTCTGATGGCTACTTCCAGCAGGATAATGCACCATGTCACAAAGCTTGAATCATTTCAAATTGGTTTCTTGACCATGACAATGAGTTCACTGTACTAAAATGGCCCCCACAGTCACCAGATCTCAACCCAATAGAGCATCTTTGGGATGTGGTGGAACGGGAGCTTCGTGCCCTGGATGTGCATCCCACAAATCTCCACCAACTGCAAGATGCTATCCTATCAATATGGGCCAACATTTCTAAAGAATGCTTTCAGCACTTTGTTGAATCAATGCCACGTAGAATTAAGGCAGTTCTGAAGGCGAAAGGGGGTCAAACACAGTCTTAGTATGGTGTTCCTAATAATCCTTTTGGTGAGTGTATATATGTATATGTATATATGTCACGGGGTGACAAATAAGCCCGGGACTATCCCCGCCAGAGAAATGTCCTTGTTGAGATCCGGGAAGTGAAACACCGTCCCAAAGCCGAGTGAGTGCCTGTCGCCATGGTAATGAGTGGCGGATTGACAGCAGGTGTGGGTAATTTGCGCTGAGCGTTTGAATGAGGCCACGCTGGCTCATGAGAGTATAAAAAGTCAGAGGAAGAGAAAGTTGGAGTGGTTCCTCTCCTGCTTGTGGTGCTTTTGTTCCCGTTTGGAAGTGGCTGGCTCCTGTTGGGAAGTGTTCTCTGAAGTGTGTCGTTGAGGGTTCGTTGCGAGGAAAAAGGAACGTCGTGTGTATGAGGAATTGAAGACGGAGGGAGAAAGGATTTAAAGAGGGAAGTGCATCGTCTGGATGGAAGAGCGAAGATAAGTAGTCGAATATTGAATCTCCTACCACACGTTTGATACTGAGATAGATGTGGGCTGAAGTATTTGGAGTGTACCGTGTGAATATCACTGAGTGAATTAAACTGATTCTCTGCTATTCTTATCTTCTCTTCCTGTTCGGATGGTGAAGCAAAACCAGTTTATGTCTATGAAGAAGTGTTTAAAATCTCCTTCCTCTCACTGCCGATCCTTCACTTTTTGAACCGAGACCCAGGGTGAGTGCTGGCTTTAAGTACACTTAATGAGTGGATTTGCAGTGTTTGAATTGCCGTTCTTTCTCTCCCCTCGTGCTGTATATTGGAGTGGAATTCCTGTGAGTGTGTGAAAGTCTGTTTTTAACTGCCGTGCGCTCGCCCAAGAGGCAGGCTGGTATATTGTACATCTTCAGAGCTTGGAGAGATCGAGCACGTCCAACTGAGGAAAGGTTTGGGAAAAGACAGCTGGCGTGAAATCCTGTCTTCTCCACGACACATGTGAGAACGTTATATTGCTGTGTGAAGTATTGACTTTGTCTGCCCTGGAGAAAGCCCAGTCCAGTCTGTGACTGTGAGTTCGCTGCAGCCCAAAGCCCACCTGTATGGAGTGAAGTTTCTGTCTTTTCCACGACACATGTGAGGATGTTATATTGCTGTGTGAAGTATTGACTCTGTCTGCCCTAGAGAAAGCCCAGCCCAGTCTGTGACTGTGAGTTCGCTGCAGCCCAGAGCCCACCTGTATGGAGTGAAGTTTCTGTCTTCTCTACGACACATGTGAGAACGTTATATTGCTGTGTGAAGTATTGACTCTGTCTACCCTAGAGAAAGCCCAGCCCAGTCTGTGACTGTGAGTTCGCTGCAGCCCAAAGTCCACCTGTATGGAGTGAAGTTTCTGTCTTCTCCACGACACATGTGAGAACGTTATATTGCTGTGTGAAGTATTGACTCTGTCTGCCCTAGAGAAAGCCCAGCCCAGTCTGTGACTGTGAGTTCGCTGCAGCCCAGAGCCCACCTGTATGGAGTGAAGTTTCTGTCTTCTCCACGACACATGTGAGAACGTTATATTGCTGTGTGAAGTATTGACTCTGTCTACCCTAGAGAAAGCCCAGCCAGTCTGTGACTGTGAGTTCGCTGCAGCCCAAAGCCCACCTGTATGGAGTGAAGTTTCTGTCTTCTCCACGACATAAGTGAGCACGTTATATTGCTGTGTGAAGTATTGACTCTGTCTGCCCTAGAGAAAGCCCAGCCCAGTTCGTGACTGAGTTCGCTGCGGCCCCAAAGTTCACCTGTAAGAGGAAGCTGTGGTCGTCCCTTCACTGGAGAATTCACCTGTCCATCACCTCCCACTGTGTACCTGATACCAGCGTGGAGAAAGGAACCCAGTTAACCTACTTACCGTAAGACACCTACCTGAACCCTATCGACTGCTGTGAACTGTCCCCTACTTCAAAGAGAAGAGGAAGCTGTGGTTACCTACTCACTGGAGAACTCACCTGTGCATCACCTCTCACGGCGTACCTGATACCAGCGTGGAGAAAGGAACCCAGTTAACCTACTTACCGTAAGACACCTACCTGTATCCTATCGACTGCTGTGAACCGTCCCCTACTTCAAAGAGAAGAGGAAGCTGTGTTCATCTATTCACTGGAGAACTCACCTGTCCATCACCTCCCACTGTGTACCTGATACCAGCGTGGAGAAAAGAACCCAGTTAACCAACATACCGTAAGATACCTACTTGTACCCTGTCGACTGCTGTGAACCGTCCCCTACTTCAAAGAGAAGAGGAGGTTGTGGTCATCCGCTCACTGGAGAACTCACCTGCTCATTACCTCCCATTGCGAACTTGATACCAGCGTGGAAGGAGCCTGGTCGATCTACTTACCGTAAGATATCTACCTGTATATTTGACTGCCGTGAACTGTTCTCTATTGAAAAGAGGAGAGGAAGCTGTGGCCATCCATTTGCCGGAGAACTCACCTGTCCATCACCTTCCATTGTGTACCTGATACCTGCTTGGAGAAAGGAACTCTGTTAACCTGCATACCGTGAGATACTTACCAGTCCGGTACTCCTTACTGGGAATCGCCATCTGTGGGGAAGACTGTGTCCTCTTGCCGTCTTGGACTCCTCCCTGGACGAGGGAGAGAAGAAGACTTTTAGATTAGGATTACCAATTGTTTTATTCTTAATAAAATCTGTTACTCTTTATTCCTTGACTCTGGTCTCGTCTCTGGCACGCTCCTCAAAGTGTTCTGGGTCTAGGGGTGGGCATAGTCTGGTTCGGCCCATCCCGACCTGTGACATATACACACACACACACACACTATACATATATATATATATATATTGTTTTTTTTAAGTCTGAAATGTACTTAAACATGAATAGCCTACCTAAAATATATAACAAAACAGAAATTTCTCTATTCCCCTAATTTGAGGGCTCTTCATTCTGAGCAACATTTTGGCTGTCCGTTATCAACCACAAAATGAGAAATAGGGGTCGTTGCAGTGAGAGTAAAAAGAAGATAGCTGAACTCCAAAAGATGAGGGAATAATTAAAAGTCACAAATGTTACAGTGATGCTACAACAATGTTTGGCAGGCTGGGTCTGGCAAACTCTGTTGAAGTTGTGTGGTATGGCATAGAAACATAAGATTTTCAATTTACACTTCAATGAAAGAGAAGTGTTAGATTAATTTTCAGGTAGACTATCTGCAGCCTCGAAGTTATCAGTCATCTGTTGTAAACAGGTGCCTCAACCCTGGGGATAAATCACACTGACCCACAAATGGCCCCAATACGTTTTTTTTTTTGGGGGGGGGGGGGGGGGGGGGGGGGCAATTTATTGCACAGTGGGCCCAATTTATTAATTTATTTAAATATTCCTGTGGGTCATGCAATGAGCTGCTATGCAAAATTCAATTTCAAACCACCTGTACTTGACCAAACAAAGAATGTGGTTTATGTGGTGTGCTTTATATTTTAAATGAAATATTAAAATATTTCAACTCTAAAGAAAATGACTTCAACTTGGAATGTGTAAATCATGCTTTTATATTGAACTTCAAGATAAAACCCTCTTGAATGCATCAAGAGGAAAATCTCTGATTCCTGGGTCAGCTTCATACAAGAGTAAAGAAAGAAAAGACAGAATTATTAATATTCGACTGATCAAATGTGCAAACAGCATAAAGCATTTATTTTAATGCAGTGTTTCTTAATCCTGGTGACCCACTGCTCTTTGCACATTTTGTACGTCTTCTCTATATTTAAAGGGGTCATCGGATGCAAAATTCACTCTTGGTGTTTTCATATGTGTCTTTGCGGTGTGTGGACACAACCACCTTACAATGAAAAAATCCATTCACTCCTTTTTTTTTTTATCCTCAAAAAGTCTAAACACTCTTAATAATCAAACCTTTTGGACTTTCTAAGCAATATGATGTCATATTGCTAATGCTCGGCCCACGACTGTCCCATATAGCATATTTCTGTCCTCAGCCATTTTGTATACCATTTTGTATACTATATCTTGTTCCCCCCCATGGAAGAGAGGGGTGGGGAGAGCAGTTGCTCATTATCATTTTTTTTATTCTAATAATTAAAATGATCCAATTATATAAAAGCAACAGTATAACTTTGTTAATATAAAATTAAAATATACTTATCTTACCTTGATAGGGAGTTTATATCCCTTGGCACGCAAGTTATAGTGTTCAAGTCGATCACTCAACCTTTGGGTTACCAGTCTGACTCTCTAACCATTAGGCCACGAAAAGGTGGGATACGCAGATACATACATTAGT
The DNA here is from genome assembly GCF_964197995.2 of Scardinius erythrophthalmus. Lineage (NCBI taxonomy): Eukaryota > Metazoa > Chordata > Actinopteri > Cypriniformes > Leuciscidae > Scardinius > Scardinius erythrophthalmus. The sequence goes on from NC_138240.1 coordinate 29,803,309, forward strand.
GGGTACACACTCATTTAGGTTCGTGGTGAAGGTGATGCAAGTTCTTTCCTTTTGAGGACATTTTTTGTTGATAATAAAAGAAATTCGTCAAGGATCATGGATTATTATATAGCCTATTAAATTATTATATAATCATATAAAACAAATTATTTAAAAAATGTAATTATAATACAGTCTAATATATCTTAGGATCCTCAAATAAACAATAATGGGAAACCTATCTGGGGCCCACAACTTTAAAGAGGAAATTCTGAGCATGCACACCAATTTTCATAAAATTCCACCAATAAGGGGCACTACAACTAAAAAAACATTTTAACTCTTTAACCGTATACGATTCATGAAGTTGAAAATTGGTAGGCCTATGCATCTTTTTGGGGGGATGTCCTAAAATGTCCAATAATATGACTCGGATACTTCAAAAAAACATGGCCAATTAACTTTCAGCGGATAATAACATAAAATCTGAATAACCTACAGTTACAATCTACAAAGATAGCTTAAAGCAGCAATTATCGGGGCCAAGCGCAAAGTCAAGTCATTCCAAGTCACCTTTATTTATATAGCACTTTTTACAATACAGATTGTATCAAAGCAGCTTCACAGTGATACCATGAAAATAATACAACAAAGTTTGTTTCTAGAAGAAAATTGCGTCATCGTCCACCTTAAGTAAGGCAGATCAATAATATTGTTGAATATTAAATGTCCCCAACTAAGCAAGCCAAAAGCCAAGGCAACAGTGGCAAGGAACCAAAACTCCATCTGGTGACAGAATGGAGAAAAAAAACCTTGGGAGAAACTAGGCTCATTCGGGGTCCAGTTCTCCTCTGGCCAACGAACGAACAGTGTATGATTATGATTCAGGCAGCATTACAGGTCAGAAGTCAGATTGGATCAGAACATTCAGAATATTTATCCAGTTCTATCTGGTTGGAAGTCGGAATCATCACGCCGATATGGAGATGAGTTTGTTGAGGATCAGTCGTGTCGATGAGGCCTTCACAGGGCTGATGAGGCTGGCACTTCAGGGATGCGTCGTGAATGGGTCCAGGCGCAGGTCCACCATCTGATTTGGATACGGCCAGGATCCGGCTGAGTTCAGTAAACCTCGGAATAAACAGAAAGACTAACATTAGCGTAGATGCCATTCTTCTTATGATGTAACGAGTACATCAGGTGTTATAGGAAGTGTCCCGGGTTCCGGATGACCTAATCTATGCAGCCTAATAATCATTTAACTGATTTGAATAATAGAAATGTATAATGTTCTATATGAATGCCAGGTCAAAGAGATGTGTCTTTAATCTAGCTTTGAACTGACAGAGTGTGTCTGCTTCCCGGACAATGTTAGGAAGACTGTTCCAAAGTTTTGGTGCTAAATCGGAAAAGGATCTACCGCCAGCAGTCGATTTTGATATTCTAGGTATTATTAACTGGCTGGAATTTTGAGATCGCAATAAACGTGAAGGACTATAATGCGTTAAGAGCTCACTCAAGTACTGTTTGAAAACCATTTAGTGCTTTGTAAGTAATCAGCAATATTTAAAAATGTATGCAATGTTTAATAGGCAGTCAATGCAGTGTTGACAGAACCGGGCTAATATGGTCATACTTCCTGGTTCTGGTAAGAACTCGAGCTGCTGCGTTTTGGACCAACTGTAATTTGTTTATTAAGCGTGCAGGGCAACCACCCAGTAGAGCATTATAATAATCTAGCCTTGAGGTCATGAACGCATTAACTAATTGTTCCGCATTTGTCAATGAGAGCATATGGCGTAATTTAGATATACAGTGGGTACGGAAAGTATTCAGACCCCCTTAAATTTTTCACTCTTTGTTAATCATTTAAGGTCATTTTTTTCCCCTCATTATTGTACACACAGCACCCCACATTGACAGAAAAACACAGAATTGTTGACATTTTTGCACATTTATTAAAAAAGAAAAACTGAAATATCACATGGTCCTAAGTATTCAGACCCTTTGCTGTGACATTCATATATTTAACTCAGGTGCTGTCCATTTCTTCTGATCATCCTTGAGATGGTTCTACACCTTCATTTGAGTCCAGCTGTGTTTGATTATACTGATTGGACTTGATTAGGAAAGCCACACACCTGTCTATATAAGACCTTACAGCTCACAGTGCATGTCAGAGCAAATGAGAATCATGAGGTCAAAGGAACTGCCTGAAGAGCTCAGAGACAGGATTGTGGCAAGGCACAGATCTGGCCAAGGTTACAAAAAAAATTCTGCTGCACTTAAGGTTCCTAAGAGCACAGTGGCCTCCATAATCCTTAAATGGAAGACGTTTGGGACGACCAGAACCCTTCCTAGAGCTGGCCGTCCGGACAAACTGAGCTATCGGGGGAGAAGAGCCTTGGTGAGAGAGGTAAAGAAGAACCCAAAGATCACTGTGGCTGAGCTCCAGAGATGCAGTCGGGAGATGGGAGAAAGTTGTAGTAAGTCAACCATCACTGCAGCCATCCACCAGTCGGGGCTTTATGGCAGAGTGGCCCGACGGAAGCCTCTCCTCAGTGCAAGACACATGAAAGCACACCTGAAGGACTCCAAGATGGTGATAAATAAGATTCTCTGGTCTGATGAGACCAAGATAGAACTTTTTGGCCTTAATTCTAAGCGGTATGTGTGGAGAAAACCAGGCACTGCTCATCACCTGTCCAATACAGTCTCAACAGTGAAGCATGGTGGTGGCAGCATCATGCTGTGGGGGTGTTTTTCAGCTGCAGGGACAGGACGACTGGTTGCAATCGAGGGAAAGATGAATGCGGCCAAGTACAGGGATATCCTGTACGAAAACCTTCTCCAGAGTGCTCTGGACCTCAGACTGGGCCAAAGGTTCACCTTCCAACAAGACAATGACCCTAAGCACACAGCTAAAATAACGAAGGAGTGGCTTCACAACAACTCCGTGACTGTTCTTGAATGGCCCAGCCAGAGCCCTGACTTTAACCCAATTGAGCATCTCTGGAGAGACCTGAAAATGGCTGTCCACCAACGTTTACCATCCAACCTGACAGAACTGGAGAGGATCTGCAAGGAGGAATGGCAGAGGATACCCAAATCCAGGTGTGAAAAACTTGTTGCATCTTTCCCAAAAAGACTCATGGCTGTATTAGATCAGAAAGGTGCTTCTACTAAATACTGAGCAAAGGGTCTGAATACTTAGGACCATGTGATATTTCAGTTTTTCTTTTTTAATAAATGTGCAAAAATGTTAACAATGTGTTTTTCTGTCAATATGGGGTGCTGTGTGTACAATAATGAGGAAAAAAATGAACTTAAATGATTTTAGCAAATGGCTGCAATATAACAAAGAGTGAAAAATTTAAGGGGGTCTGAATACTTTCCGTACCCACTGTATTTTTAAGATGGAAAAATGCGGTTTTACAGATATTAGACACGTGACTTTCAAATGAAAGATTGGTATCAAAGAGCACACCCAGGTTCCTAACCGACGACGAAGACTTACCAGCAGCCATCAAGTGTTAGACAGTATTCTAAGTTATTACGTGAAGTTGTTTGTCCAATAATTATTATTATTTTTATTTTTTTTTCAGAATTTAGTAGTAGGAAATTACTAGTCATCCAATTTTTTATATCAGCTATGCATTCTGTTCATTTTGTGAATTGGTAGTTTTCATTAGGTTGTGAAGAAATCTAAAGTTGAGTATCATCAGTATAACAGTGAAAGCTAATTCCATGCTTCCTAATGATATCTCCTAATGGTAGCATGTACAGAGTGAACAGCAGTGGTCCTAGTACTGAGCCTTGTGGTACACCATACTGAACTTGTGATCGATAAGACATCTCTTTATTTACTGCTACAACTATATTTACACTATATATTGTTACATTAAGCACCAACACTTCAAAATAATTATATTTGAAACTAGACTTCTTAGTCATTTTAAAAATATTACTATAAATTACAGCAACACCTCCCCCTTTGCCTTTCAGACAAGGTTCATGTTTATAACCGTAATCTTGTGGGGTGGACTCATTTAAAGTAATGTAATCGTTTGGTTTTAGCCAGGTTAACACAGCACATCTAGGTTATAGTCTGTAATCATATTAACAATAAGTGCTTTTGGAGTAAGGGACCGAATATTCAGCAACCCAAGTTTTATCATTTGCTCATTTGTATTAAATCAGTTTTTTATTTGTTGAACATCAATTGAGTTTTTACCCTTAGATGGGTTTGGAAGTTTTTTGTATTCAAATTACGTATGTACATTGGGAAGCTCTAGCTAGGCTCCCAAAAACTGACCTGAACTGACCTGGGTCATTGGAACTACAGGCATACCCACGATGGGGCAGCGATGGGGAACGACCGGCCCAGACATGGGAGGCATAGCGTCCCGGTGTGGGGGCGTGGTCAAGTTCTGCGTCCTGACAGAGGAAGCCAGGGAAGGACGAGCATTCCACAGCGGCCTGCTCTGACAGGGGTCTGACAACAGAGGGGGATGAGAGTGGCGAGGCATAGCATCACACACTGCCATCCGCGGCCTCTTGGGGCTCGGAGGAAGGGGAGTCAGTTCTTTCTTTAACAGTTTTATGGGACAGCTCTTCCCTCATGCATGTCCCTGAGCACCTTCGCCTGATGGACTTGAAGGATGGACATGGCATGCAGAGCGGAGGCGGCCTGCCCCACAGCTCTATAGGCTTTGGCCACGAGAGTCGACGAAAACCTACAGGCCTTGGAGGGGTGCTTTGGGTCACCACGCCAGGTGGAGGCACTCTGGGGACACAATTGCATTGCCACTGCTCGCTCCACCGGGGGAACCCCAGGGTACCCGTTGGCCACCGCGCCATCGAGGGAAGAGAAGGCGGAGGATGCTGCCAGAAGTCAATGGGGACTTCCACAACCTGGTGACCTCCTGATGCACTTCCGAGAAGAAAGGTACTGGGGGCGGGTGCTGGTGGGAACCAATCATCCAGCCTTGAGCGCTCGGGGGAGGGCTTCAGGCGCCACTCCAACCTGATGCTCTCAGCTGCCCGGGCAAGCATGGCCATCAGCTCTGGATCCGACTCAGGCAACGCTGGCACTCCCAAGGGAGGCAACGCAGCCTAATCCTCATCTCCAGAAGAATCCAGCCTGCCTTGTGACGCTGTGAGCGACATGGCATCATCCATCCGGAAGCTCCACGGCTTGCGATGTGCAGGGGGGTGTGGCCCGAGGAAGATTCGTCGGGTTGTTCCACACCGTAACCTTCAGATCACCCTGGCCACCAGCCAAAGTATCCCCTCTCAAGGAGGAGATAAATTGGGGTGTAGCAGAGGGGACTCTACCTCTACGGAGGTCATTGAGTCTCGATCTTAACACACAATGATCATGTTCCCGCAATGAGAACATGACTCATCCACAAGCACTGTCTGAGAATGATTAAAGCCTTAACACGCTAGACAACGCTCTTGACCACGCCCACATCCAGAAACACACAGGCGAGACATCTTTAAAATGACGTGCCCGTGCAGCTCTTTTAGAAAAGAAAAACTCGTTCAGCAGTGCTGAAGCACCCAGGGGAGAAACACGAGCCGTGTGCAAGCCACTGCACAGACCAGCAGCAGGATCGTGAATCCGCTGAAACGCGTTGTCACACCAACTAAAGAGCCGACTGAAGAGACATGCTCTTGCTTTAATGAAGGTGAAGAGAAGCACATCAATACTTCGGCTCCGAAGCAGAAACATAATGCAAGATTGCACTCGCGGCTCCTTTTATACCCACGTGGTGGGGTGGAGTTCGAGATGCAAATTCCGCAGACCCATGGTATTTTCATACCATTGGCTTATTTTCTAATAACTCAAAGGTGATGGGGCTCTCTAGCGAAACCCCATTCGTCAGTCTCTGACGTAACTCGTAGTGACTGACTGAGAGGGAACAACATTTTTTACAGAAACTTTGAAAGTTTGTGTGTCATCTCTCGGCCTATAAAAATAAATAATTAGGCATAAGCCTACTTCTGTAAACATCAGATAATAAACACATTACCATTTGCAGACATGTGTAATGTTGTAGCAAAGAAATGTATTTAAAAATGATAAAGTAACTCACCTTTCTTCAATGAAATGAAGTCATCTTGCATGACAACATCTTAAACTCAGCATGGAGATACTGGAGGATGATCCTGTTTTAATCATTCTTCAGTTTATAATATATTGTGAATACAGATTGTCTTTAAAAAATAAACCTAACTTAAAATATATTCACTGTAGTAAAAAATTATGAAAACTCTGGTTTTACCTATAAAGTATTTACATGCTACTTGAAGTTGAATTGTATTTTGAAAATATATACGTTTTTACACTCTGGGAGTTCTTAATCATGCCAAATGTATATTGGTCTAACAATCTCAGCGTCTGGACAATTTTATCAAATCATTGTTAAAATCATAAATTAGCACTGTCTCAAATTAATTTTAAAGACTAGATCTGATAAAAAAATAAAAAAAATCTGATAAAGCTGCTGATTGAGTAGTCTGTAGAGATGGGCCGACACAAGCAGAGCGGGAGACCTGGAGAGCACAGACTGTGTTCACATTGCACTGATGGAGTCGTCGAGGACGAGTTGCACTTCTTCATGGAGAGCAGCAAATATAATACCATTAGTTACGTTACTCAGATAGCTTGAATTCTACCTGATTTCCAGTGAATGGGTCACTTAGACAAACTCTTATATGTTTGGGGAAAAAATTAAGAGTGTGTCCAGCTGGCAGAGCAATGTGTTATCATATGAGAATGAGAATGATTCTAATTTAAAAAGAAAAACATTGACATTGACATTTTTTTTTTTTTGTGCTAACATAGATATGATTATTAATTAATTAATTTATTTATATGTGTGTGTAATATGTTTATTACTTAAAGGCACAATATGTAAGATTTTGGGATTAAATTTGATTAAATTGGATTATTACCACTCGAACAATGTTATATTTTAATTGTGTTGACTTGTGTACTTGCATTATCCCAAATGTCTCCAACAATATTTACATTCAGATAAATCAGCTATTTTGACCAGTGTAACGTCCCGTGTCATTGCGTAGCCTTTCAATTACATCATATCCGTGTTACCCTCGACTACCGGTTTTACTTACTTAGAAACCATGGAAAAACCCAAGACACTTTAATATATAATCCCCCGATTTCACAAACAAGGCTTAGTCCCAGACTAAAATCCATGTTTGAGTTGTTTTAACTTAATTTTACTGATTTTAACATCATGAAAAATGTCAGTGTCATTGTTTTCTCAAGATGCATACCTGCAATATTTTTTTCTATGGCACGTTTATAAAAGCTACTTAAATGTCCTAATTGAACTAAAGCCTAATCCTGGCTCAATCTAAACTCTGTCTGTGAATCCAAGCCTAAGTGTTTTATTAGACAGGTGAGCCACTGTTAGGATACCTTTATTGACTGAAAAACTAATAATTTGTTAAATAGCTCAACACGGTTAGTCTTATTGTTTTCTCCTTTTCTTTGATTTACTGCGAGTAACATGTTAGTACCCAAAAAGTAAATCAGACAACATTATTTTGTCAAGTGGCTAAAATAGGATAATGAAAAAGAGATTTATTTGTAGTAACAGTAATACAGCATTTTCTCCATCATACAATGTTTTGAAATGAATTGCATTTAGCAACCCAAGTCATCCAGCTTTGATTAATATATTTTAATATCAATCTAGCTTATTGCAGTGTGCAACAAGTGTCTCATACCAGCCACCGAGCTAACGCAGACGACACAAGACGACACATCCCATGATTCCACTCTCACTCACTGTGTCATCAAGCTACGCCTTTGTTATTGTTTTGAATAAGTGACCTCTAGAGGTGAAACTTACATACTGTGCCTTTAATGCTTTGGCAACATTGTGCTATTCTACACAGTCATGTCAGTAAAGCTAATTGAATTGAATTAGAGAGAGAGAGAGAGAGAGAGAGAGAGAGAGAGAGAGAGAGAGAGAGAGAGAGAGAGAGAGAGAGAGAGAGATTATTTCAACAACAAAACATCAGTAATCAAAAACACTTTGCCATAGGTAGAGATACAAATGTTTAAATCTGTTCAATTAAGAGAGTTGAACACTCAATGCATGGACACAACATGAGCCTTGTAACCTTTGAAGTAGAGAGTTGAACACTCAATGCATGGACACAACATGAGCCTTGTAACCTTTGAAGTAGCTTTAACGTTTCGTTATATTATATTTTTTTTATGTATAACATAAGCTGGTTTGAAACTGAACAAGTCTATTTGCATTCATATTCAAAACTATTTAAATACCCACTGTGCTACTACAATAGTGATCATTCTCTCCATTAATTTAGGCTCAAATCTGTGGCATGTTTAGGTTTCAGTGCTACATATCATTCTAGATAACTGTGAATATATCATATGTAAGTGGTTATAAAAAACAAGTCTTGATTTTAGTCAATGTATATTTTCCACTAGCAATCCTTTAGACACAATGATTTTAAAGTCATCCCAATGATGTCGTCAAAAGCCAATGAGAATTAATTTGTACAGCCATCCAGAGTATAGGAAGAGGAAGACTCTTATTAATGCCTTTAATGTATATTGGACTTTGAGGGGCAACCTGCAGTTTCCCACATGAAATTTAAGAATGTCCTAGTAGATCCCTAGCTGCCAAGGTATCAAGCACCATTTGATATTTCAACACCAATATATGGCTGTATGAAACGTACAAAAGTGCATGCTGGCAGCAAGCTATTGATTTTTTAAATATAATTAACAACAAAAAAAAATCATTTAAAAAGCTGAAATATTGGGATAAGTGTAGAAAATGTGGTCATATACAACAAAAAATAATACAACAAATATTCAATTCTGATTCAGTGGTTATGTCTACTATAACAAATCAAATAACACCAGCTTTCTTTCAAAAAGTCATTTTCTCCATGTGACAAGATTATGTCACTTGTTTTGTAAAAGTGCATATCAATGCATGTTGGAGCAGGCTAAGGGTGTTTTTAAATAGTGTCACTTTTCATATCATACTTTGTTATGGGCTACCAGACAAATAAGACTGTAATCATGAGAATAACAATGCATCGGAAATACATTTTCAATCATCACAAAGCACTTAACACAAACTTGTTAAAACATATCTGTGAAACATTTTTAGGCCATTGGCAAGCATGTCTGGATCTACAAAGAGAACCGTGTGCTTCAAAAATATGAATTCAAATGATATAACAAAATATATTTTTTTCTTTACTTAAATATTAAAAACTAAAATATTAAAAACATGCCACATCACCAGAAACAACAAAAACACAGTTAAAGAGTCAGCTAAAAGCTCTGTGAGCTGAAGTGTTGTAAAGAAACACTATATAACTTCCAACCTTTTCCACAACCAATTTGACCTTTGAGGTTTCATAAAATGCAGGAAATAAAATCTGAAATCAAAAATCTGCAAACTGTTTACTGAAACATTAATCCCCTCAAAAGTAATACAATGCTATATCGCTACAGAATTATCTGGATTATGGTCTACTGGGCACACATCTTTGAATGCACCTTTCCCCCTATGTTATAAAAGGGCAGTTTGGCCAAAAAAATAAGGAAAATTATGTTTTGTTTGGCTAATATTAGATGGCTAAACTTAGTATGCATCTATGTATCTTTAGACATGAATGCAATAGTTTTTTAAAGTATTAGAATAAAGAATAAACTCCCAGGCCTACCCTATCTAGGCCTACACAAAGTGATGGAACATGCCCTTATTCCTTAGTCAAGAAAGGCAGTAATTTGACCAGAACACTAAATTATCGTTGAAACGTAAAAGCTGAAAACTTTCATATAAGATAGAGGGCCTCAGTAAAAAGCTCACTTGTTTGAGCAGAAGCCCTTGTGATCATCTCACACTTCAAGTGTTGAGCTCAGGACTCTTATCTACTGTTCAGCTTCTCTTGGCTTGGAGGCGAACTGGCCCCACAGGGCCAAGCCCAAAACCCAGCCCTGTGTCAGTTAAAAAAAGAAAACCCAATGCTGTCCCTATGCCATTTTGAATCAACCACATCTCAAAAAGCCTACTTCCTAGATTACAAAAACATTCCACTTAGTAAAAGCTTTAATACTAACATATCAGGGACTATTTTTTATAATACTCATAAAACTGTTCCTTAGTTTGTGGATCCTATGGATTCGGAGTGAAAAGTGATATAGCCTGACGATGCAGATTGTGAACTTAGAAAACTATTTGTGCTTTCTTTGCTTTCGCCTTTAGACAGGTGTTTCTGGTCCACCCAAGCAGATGCATCTACCTGTCCTGTCCTAATACTTGAAGAAGACTGATCCCCTGTCCGTCCACCCTGGGCCAACAGAACCAGCTCTGATGCATGCCTGGCATCACGCCTATGCTCAAGGCATCCCTTAATGCTTGAGCCTTCGCCGGCTGCACCCCTGCCGTCGCTACTGTTCTTCGCCTTTCTTGGTGTATCCTGAGGGATCTCAGTTAGTGTGGCTCCTTTGCCATGGCCAGAGCAGCGTCTCAACGCTTGAGGCTCGTGCTCAAAGTGCGTGAGCGGAAAATGTGGCAACAAGACGATGTGCTGCTCGAACGTCTGCGGGACCAGAGAGATCACAGAGGCTTGGTGAGGGCTCCTCATTGGACTAGCCAGTGGTGTCTCGTCGATGAAATTAATCACTTCATCGCGGCTAAAGCACTTGAAATCGTCCTCATAATGCTCAACTCGTGGAATCTGCTTGAGTGAATGCATGTCCTCTGATCGCCTCCTTTTGCGGTGAGGGTGGCTCTCCTCGTGGTAGGATGCCGGGCTGCTCCGACGTCTCTCGTGGCGTGGCAAGCTGCACTGCGGGATGCCAATGATGTCCTCTGTGGAGCCCCAGCGATGCAGGTAAGACGGGATCTGACCGGTGGTCCACATGTCGGTTTCGTCGTGGGAGTATCTTCTTGTAGGGGGCACCTGGAGTAACACACAGACGAATGAAGCAGTACATTTCTAAAAGCACAATCCTACACATCTCTGCTTCCGGCTCAATCTAAAGACACAAAACATGTTCTCAATGCTTTTGCATATCTTATAAAGTAAAAATCAATGGGATTTTGTGAACTACATATAATGGCAACACAGGCCTGCTTTCACTTTAAAGTACTAATAATTCATAGATTTTTACCTTTTAATAGGGATGCCCTTTAAAAATGTTTTGAGTGCAAAATGAAGTAAATATTATTTTTAGTTTATAATCACTCATTCTTCAAATAGATACTCACATTCCACATTGTTCTGAGAACTACACAGGAAAGACATAAAATTAGTTTTTAGTATTCGAAAGAACTTTTAGTACACTATCCAAAGCATACAGCACAAGCCTAGCATGGAAGCAACTGTATTGATTAATGAAGGAATGAGACTGCAGTTTACAAAGAAGTCCTATGGATTATGAGGTATTTACTATACTCTGGCCAGAAGAGGGAAGCAAAGCATCAAAGCAATGCCATTCAGTCTGTTCATTTAAATTTTTTTTTTTTTTTTTTTTTATGATTTTGTAATAGCTCAGCGAGTAGATTTATTTAAAAAACAATGCTGATGATCTTAACTGTTTAAATATATTATCAACTAATGCACAACCTTATGTATTATATTATGATACAGGACCAGCTATTATGAACACTTCAACATTTTTACATTTTGGCATTTTACATTTTTAACCCTCTGGGCTTCTTCGCCCGAAAACGGGCGAAAACTTGAACGTTTCGAATTGTTTAATTTTTTTGCTTCATCGGATGGGGGTGAAACTTGGTGACTTTTCTTTTATTACCTATATGAACACAAAAAAATCAAGGAGATGATTCTGATATGTTAAAGGGTCGTAAAAAAAAAGTCACACTTAGCTTCCTCCCGCCCGAAAACGGGCGACATAGGAAATGAATGGGAAATACGAAAAAATAGGAAAACTCAGAGAAACTTTTGGTGGTACAAGCTACAGATCAGCCACTGTGCTGTAAAAAAGTGTACAGCAATGAAGGAGTGACACTCTAGTCTAGAACATCAAGAGTGCAAAAAAGACACCCCCCCCCCCCCCCCCACACACACACACCCACATACACAAACACACACACACACACAGAGAGAAATGAACTGGTAAGACTGAAACAGCACATTTTGCCCCAAACTATATAAAAATAATATAATCATAATAACTCCAAAACTATAGCAAGGAGAGTCAAAAGGTAGGTATCGTTTGAAAGAACTCTTTTAAAATTTTTTGAAAATATAAATTACATTACATTTGGACATTGTCCCGCCAAGAAACGGTGGATAAAAGACAATATATATATATAATTTTTATTATGATTTTGCATATCTTTCATATTTGTCATGGAATAACTCAGGAAGGAAATAAGGTAGGAGGAAAATTCTTTTTTAGTGAAGTCCCCCTACATGTCAGCTGCATCTGGATAAAAAAATAATAATTTTTGGATAAAGGAATCAAAAATTACAGCATTTTGAAAAGAGATAGCCTTTTTGTACAGTCTTTCACACCCCCTCATGGGCAATTTTTTCTCCATGAAGAATATCTTGTCATAAAAGCAATAGATTATGTTAATTTTGGGCTCATTTTAATTGTAATAATATGCTGTAAAAAATGAAGTGCCATTTTCAATTATCTGAGAATGTTTCATGAGCTGTATGATGTTTTTGACACATTGCAGTACATTATTTTATAGATTATGAAAAAAGATAAATTCTATGTATCAGCAAATAACTCAGCAATACTTAAGAGTTTTTCAAAGTGGATACATTCACTGTAAAGTTCAGACTCTAAGCTTTCAAATGACATCAACTTTGTGTTTATCAAGGCAAGATTTTTGAAAAATATGGTAATAAATATTTTCGCAGCTAGGTGGCGCCTGCTGGCGGTACACTTGGTTTTAGAGGGATTACTCAGCACTCGTTAGGAATTAATACATTCACCTATGGGCGGTTATAGGACATAACACAAATTAATAAATTTTGAAGCCACTAGGTGGCGCTCTTCTCACTTGAAATATTTTTTTTTTTTTTTTAGGCCTGCACTCTATTTTGATGTGAAATGTTGCATTTATTGAAAAATAAAATAAAATAAAAAAAATAAAAATATATATATTAATTCTAATGGAAAAAATAGCTCATAAAAATTACATAATTAATGCAAAGTATCATAAAAAATTCTAAAAATTCTATATAATAATCAGAAAACATTATAGAACAAAACAATATTTGATTGGTTATCCTAGGACAAAGTTAAGTACAATTTTAAGGCTTCGCCCGTTTTCGGGCGGGAGGAAGCTAAGTGTGACCCAATTATGAAGAAGCCCAGAGGGTTAAACCTTGATACTCAGCTGATTAAAATTATGTCTATTTTGTAAAAGCTTGTCATTTTGCTTTAAATATACTGCCCACAGATAAAACATAATTTTGTCTCATATAAAGATAAAGATGGAATTACCTCACAATTCTTTGACAGTGTTAAATATTGTTGTCTGGAAGCATTTATTGTTCTATAAGCCTAAATAGCTTGACAGCAAAAACAATAGCAGCTTGTACTTCCCAATTATTATGACATTCTGATAGTTGATGATGATGATGCAAAACACAGGTGAAATTGAAAAAGAACATTGATTCTGTAGTCTAATATAACTAATAATGTTCTAACATAGGCACATGATTTTGAGTTCTTTATCAATAAGCATCAGTGTTTTTTTGCTGAACATCTCTGGAGCAATTCTAACACACACAATGTTTTATAAACTTTGAAGAGAACTTCAAAAGTTGATTCGTGCAATGTATATAGCAATAAAATCAGCAATGAAAAGCAGTCAAGCACTGCACATTGTCTAACAGAGCTTTGGGTAGTGTTTGGCGTACACATTTATGGCATATTCTCCACATTTAACCTCCAAAGTCCAATTTTTCATTCCAGTCAGGCATATTTTTAATAATTGGTTAATTATTTATACAGAGAGAACAATTTATAATATGTGAAACTGATAATCCAGGCCAATGAAAGTTACATGTGGAGGTTACATGTGAGGGTTTATGGGCAGTATGTGACGTAATCATTTGAATGTAAAAAAGGTTAAAAGTTTGAAGTGAAGCATTGCACACCTCTAAAACATACTGGCAGTCTATAATATGAGTCTATAAGCCTTAATAGTACTATTTCCTTGTAGTGGTTCAATCATGATGGGTCTAGTCATAGTGGGTCATAATATTTACAGCATGGGATTTTTACAACATGACACATGATTAGTCACGTTAAAAATTCTGACTAGTATTTGAAATTTGTTTTTTTACTCATTTATATATGCAATGACTTCAAGCTTTTAACTTTAAAGTATAAACTGAAAAGGCATCAGTGGCAGTCATCACATGAGCCCTGCAACAGTAGGCCTAAATCAAAAATACCAAGATACCACTGGGTGAAGAAAACAAAAGTGTTTGTTAGATCATATTTTCCAAACAGTTCTCACACAAAACAAGTCTACAATTTCAAATCTTGACGTTTGAAAAGTCTAATAGGTAAGACAACGGGAATATAAAATGATTCCAGTAAAAGAGGTGATATTATTGTATAATATAGTGGCTATAAAGGTTTTGCAAATACTGAGGTGGAGGGCCATTGCAACATGCACATTTTTTATTAAAAATAAAGAAAAGATCAATTTGAAAACAAAATCAATGGAAATATACCTGCAAATAGTGCATTTTATCTTCCTGAAGCTCCCTCAATGGATAACCCTGGGAGCCCCCCCTTTCTAAGGTTGAGAATTCGTATTTGGCAATACGGTCTACCGTCATGATATCACCAGCGGAGCTATAGTCAAATGGTCTGTCAAATATTAAGTCCGGATGAATGCCTCCATCCTGGCTGTTTTCTGCAAACGCAGAAAGCATATATATCAGGATTAAAAATCATTGTGCTCAATATACACAGACAGACAGACAGACAGACAGACGAATAGGTAGGAAAAAAAATTCCCTTTTATAGATTTACGTGGTCCGCATTAGAATTGGAGGTCGTAAAAATGCTTTATTTGAAATCATTAGCATCCACTAAAGTGTCTTGTACTGAAAATCATGACTGACTGTTGCCATTTACCAATTAAAATTCCCTAAAATTTGTTTTCGTGCAAAATATTCTACAAACAATTTTTCTTTTCAGAACTTTAAAAGCAGTTGTAGAGCAATGTGAAATGCTGATCTTAAGGCAAAATGGGGGCACACAGCGGGATGACAAGATGAGATCAGCTATTAGCACAGGCAGCAGAGCTTAGCATGCATTTGAGTGAGACACAAGTACAAGCAACCCTTATACATACAACTGAGTTGTGTTACACAAGGCAAACCGTCTGAAAAGAAGCAGAGCACTTGTAAAATTAAGATCACAAAATCCATTTCTTGCACATATTCCTTATGATTGCAAACTTAGAAATGGTGCCAAATAGCAGGAAGGGTAATGAAATACAGAAAAGTCAGACACTTAACACCTACATTCAGCAATACATAATGACAGCTTCAGTTTACTAATAGTTTGTGATTAAGCATATTAATGATATAATTATCATGTGACCTCTAGCTATTTTTGATGGGAATCCAGATAAAATCTTCTTTTTACAGTTTTGCATTTGTTTTTATGTTTTAATATTTCCGGTATACATTTTTACAAGGTAACCATGGTTGCAAACAAAATACCATTTAGTATTTTCTTGGGTACAGAAAACTATGTGCATAGTAAATTAATATAGGATCTGAAAGGGTGTAAGAAGCTTTTTTTTGTCATTTTGTTTAATTAATTATTATTATGGGGTTTTTTTTTATGATAGTGGTGGCTAATACAAAGCTACACATTTTATTGTACACGGTAATAAATGCCAGGATTTAACAGGATTGAACTGAACATATTCATATTGAAATTTCCCTTTCAAGGGAACTCGAGCTGCGGCGAAACGCTGCATGGAACGCCCCTGCGTGATAACGTCATGAAGCACGTATGGAATCAGTCCAATTGGCGAGACGGAACGTAATAGGCGGATGACGTCATCGACCATAAAGCACCCCTGAATCACAACAGTGCTAGCTCCTGTGCCTTCAGCAATGTATATAAAACTATAATATGGCGAACGAACAACATAATAGGAAGTGTGTACATCCCTGCACTCGATATCTCACACCAACTATGTGTTGTTTGGTTGAGAGTGCAGCATGCCCAGTCAGCTCTCGAGGGAGCTGATTGTGAGCGGCTACCATTAAGAACGCTGCGCTCCCGCCGATCTCGGGGTCCCGCTGCTGCCAAGGCAGAGCGGCAACTTCAGATGTGGAGTTCGCAAATGGATCTGACAGAGGGGTTTGAGACGGGCCCAGCCCTATCTCAGTCTTCACCTGTCAGATCCAGTGCCTCAGTTCAGGGTTTGGAAGCACGCTCTGTGGTTACTCACGCTCTGTGGTTACCCGGTAGTGCAACTATCCAGTTCTGAGGAGCTGAATGTTATTAGTATCGGAACAGGAGGAGCTTGCATGTGCATGTGAGGAGCTTGTGGAGGTGTTCACTCGTGCATTAGAAAAATTAATCATTGAGTGGCCAGCGGACAAACAAGAATCTAGGCAGAAAAGTAAGCTCGGTGAAAGTTTTCTGCCTTCCCGCATTCAGCCTCCACGCCGGTGCTTGCCGTTTTTTCCCGACCTCCACACTGAGGTGTCGAAGTCGTGGAAAAGACCGGTTTCGTTCCGTGTATATAGTCCCCAGCTATCTACATATTCAAATATACATGGGTCCAAACAACACGGTTATGGGGCGATGCCCAGGGATGAAGAGACGCTTGCGAGTCATCTCTCCCCTGAGTCTGCATTGTCCTTTAAAGCACCGGCATTACCCTTGGTGGGTAAAGCTTATTTGGCCGCGGTATGCCTGTACACAATGTCCATTCTGCAGGCATACCAGGCTGACCTACTAAAAGATATGAGTGAGAGTGAGGAGGTCAGCACTGATGTAATTCGTGAATTACGTCAGGCTGCAGATTTGTCTCTCCGTGCCACCAAGGAGATGGCCAAGTCAGTGGGCTGTTCGATGGCAGCCCTGGTGGCCATGGAGAGACACCTATGGCTGAACCTCTCAGGAATGAAGGAGAGAGAAAAAACGTTCATTCTGGACGCCCCGCTTTCCCCTTCGGTGACTCAGCAAACACTGTCATCGAGAGGTTCCAAGAAGAAAAAAATTCCAGAAATTCCTGCCACTCCACTCTCATGTCTCAGGGGCTGCTGGGCGGGAGTAGCCCCGGCCGTCGACTAACTCCTCACACCGGGCGCAGCAAAAGCAGAGTGTCGCAGCGCAGCGCTCTCAGGCGAAGTCTTCTAAGGGCAAGACGGATCTGAGGACCATTATTATTTCGAAGAGGGCTTTGTCTAAAAAATAAGTCCTGACGCCATCAGCCATCTACCCTCAGTCAGGTTTCTGAGGGTAGTCCCCACTGAGAGAAAACTGAGTTCACCGCATTACACGGTGCCCGTTCTCTCTCTGCGCCCTCAGGGGACCGTTCTGCCAACCCTGTCTTTATGCCGGGGTGTAGACGGTCCCAGCAAGCGTTTTCCCGAGGGGTGCTCTCTCCCTCTGAGGAGGGGCCTATGCGCCGTTACAGGGCACTGTGTCCTGCTCAAAGTACTCCAGAGGCCAGTCTCAAGAGACTGGTACCCTTGTAGATTTTCTGGCAGAGTGGAAAAGTCTTCCAAATATATCTCAGTGGGTCCTGCAGAAGATCGAAAATGATTATGCTATTCAGTTTAGGTCTCGTCCACCAGGATTCAGAGGGGTCCTGCCCACTCTACTGTTGGTAGCCCCATTCTGGCCGGCCCGAGTATGGTTTGCGGACCTAATGTCTCTCCTCGACGGCTTTCCTCTGGAGATCAGGAGTGACCTACCCTCTCAGGCGAGTGGGACGATCCTTCAACCCCGCCCAGAACTGTGGAAACTGTGGGCTTGGCCTCTGAGGGGGCCCAGCTCATAAATTCAGGTCTCTCAACCGAGGTTGTTGAGACCATCCTCCACTCTAGAGCTCCGTCCAAGAGGAAGTTATATGCCTTGAATTGGAGGTTATTCACTTCATGGTGTGGAGAGAGTACCAGTTGGACCCAGTTAACTGCCCAGTGGGTGCTGTGCTGGAGTTCCTGCAGGAGCGCTTCTCCACAGGGTTATCCCCCTCCACACTAAAGGTGTATGTGGCGACACTAGCTGCTTACTATGGAAGCTTACGGGTAACAAATTTCAATTTGAAATGTAATATGCAAAATCACAATGCAATATGTAAAATGGCAATGCATTTCTGTATTTAAATTTTAATTTTCCAATACATTTATGCAACGTTTGGTGCAAAATGAAAATGAAAATTCAATTATGAAATTTACATTTTGCCATTTCATACAATAGTTTTAATATGTAAATTGAATACATATTTTAACGCTTTATAAGTTGCAAAATTAAAATGAAAATGTATTACAGAAATGATTAGATATGTTTAACATGTTCAAGCAAAAACTGTAGCAAAATTTTAATTTAAATGTTATTTTTTCTTAATTGCATTTACACTCACAGTTAAGACACTTGCGACGGCATTTCCATTCAGTGTCCCGCAATGAATGTGGCAAAATTCAATGTGCAGTTTGAAAATGTATTCTGAGCCGGTCACGTGCCCACCCCGCCCTGTCAATCACTGCGTGAAGTTGACCCCGCCCCCAACCCAATGAAAAGGTTGGCAAAATAGGCTCAATCGTTTTTACTTCGTTTGTGCTGTAATTTTTGTTTGTGTGTGCTGCTTCTGATAGTAAAAGAATATTTATAGGTCATTCTGTCACCCAGCCCGCCACATGCTCCAAATAAAATAGTCTTGTTCGGTTTGTGCCGGTTTTGTTTGTGCTGCTTCAGTTTTTGAAATATTAAACCGAATTATAGACGATGATGTCACCAGCCCCCCGACCTGCTCCACATTCACCCAAAATAGTCTTATATGTTTGTGCTTATTTGTGCCGATAAACGTTTATTTTGTGCTGCTTCGGTTTCTTAAATATTAAAATAATATTTATTGGTCATTCTGAGGTCACTCAGCCCCCCTACCTGCTCCACATTCACCCAAAATAGTCTCATTTGTTTGTGCGATCGTTTGTGCCGGTTAAAGTTTCGTGTGCTGCTTCGTTGTTTAAAATATTAGACACTGAATTATAGACGATGATGTCACCAGCCCTCGTCCTGCTCCACATTCAAAAGGCTAGGTCGATGAATTTGACCCATCAGATTCCGTGACCATGTAGGCCTACATATGTATTAATACCTTATCAATATGCTTTATAAAATGGAAAGGGACTCGCATGTCTGCCTCATATTTTATGATTATACAGCTGCATAAACAGAGATGGTCACACATCGCATTCGTCACTTTATTGAACATTACAGTAAGTTATAAATATATAAAGAGCGGTCACATTTTTCGGTAGCTATTAATACCGAATACCAATGGAGCTTTGTCATTTTATGTGATCTCAGAGTAATAGGCCTATGCATTTGTAAGGAAAAACTATAGGATCTCCAACATTATTGGGTATTACAGTTAATAGTAGGCTAATAAGAAAAAAGATAAGCATGTAAAACGAAACCATCAACACAGTCCAGCATCAGACAACAGCAGCGGAGCATAATGTTGACTTGGGTGTCGATGCTTGATAAGGCAGAACATTCTCCCAGACCCAGACGGTCCAACATCGTACAGGTTCTATCACCTGCAGGCACGTAATAATCTTTGGAAATACTACCATTTCTCTGTTCACGCTCCACTTCATCTGCAAGTGAATTTAACGCTCGTATCAGCTCTGCCGCCGCCCTGTTTCCTTCCAACACCTCAAAATACGCACCATAGCCTATATTTACCTGTTGCTGAGCCCCGCCTTCACGCAGTGATTGACAGGGCGGGACGGGCACGTGATCGGCTCAGAATGCATTTTCAAATTGCACATTGAATTTTGCTACATTCATTGCGGGACACTTAATGGAAATGCAATCGCAAGTGTCTTATATGAGTGTAAATGCAATTAAGAAAAAATTACATTTATATTACAATTTTACTACAGTTTTTGCTTGAACATGTTAAACATATCTAATCATTTCTGTAATACATTTTAATTTTAATTTTGCAACTTATAAAGCGTTAAAATATGTATTCAATTTACATATTAAAACTAGTGTATGAAATGGCAAATGTAAATTATATAATTGAATTTTCATTTTCATTTTGCACCAAACGTTGCACAGATGTATGGGAAAATTAAAATACAGAAATGCATTGCCATTTTACATATTGCATTGTGATTTTGCATATTACATTTCAAATTGAATATTGCTACCCATAAGCTTCCATAGCTTTCCACGTCCCTTTGAGTACAGTTTCACTGGGGAGACACCCATTGAAAACATGTTTCCTTCATGGTACTTTGAAGCTAAGGGCAGCAGTCCGCACAAGGGTGCCAACATGGGACTTGACCGTTGTATTAAAAGGCCTTGCCCTAGCTCCGTTCGAGCCCATTGAAGAAGTTTCTGAGAAATTCATTACTCTAAAAGCTATCTTTCTTGCTATTTCGTCTCTCAAAATAATTGGAGACATTCAGGCACTCTTGGTTTCTCCCTCGTGCCTGGAATTCTCGCCTGGCATGGTAAATGCCTGGCATGCCTTCTTCCATCCTAGGCCAGGCTATATTCCTAAGGTCCCTACTAATATTGTTAGACCAGTAGTACTGCAGGCTTTCTGTCCTCCTCCTTTTCTGACGTCAGACCAAGATAAACTAAATCTGGTCTGCCCGGTGAGGGCCCTAGATGCTTATGTCCACAGAGCTGCCCTGTGGAGGAAATCTGAACAGCTGTTTGTTTGTTTTGGGTCACCCAGGAAGGGGTGTCTTGCATCTAAGCAGAGGATGAGCAAGTGGGTGGTTGAGGCTATCTCACTTGCTTATGAGTTGGCTGGTCAGCCTTCACCTTTGGCTGCATGAGCTCACTCGACTAGGAGTATGGCTGCTTCTGAAGCTTTATTGTCAGGAGTTTCCCTACATGATGTTTGTGATGCTGCAGACTGGTCCTCACTGCACACATTCGTTAGGTTCTATGATCTTGACTTCAGCTCCACTCCAGGGGCGCAGGTGCTTTCGTCCAAATGTGCGCTTTGACTTCACACAGATGGACATTTGCTCTTATGGCGATGTGGGTATTAGCGTTCTCGCAGCGTTTTGATACAGTTCGAGTTCCCTTGAAAGGGAATGTCTTGGTTACGTATGTAACACTAGTTCCCTGAAGAGGGAACAAGACGCTGCGCCGCCCTGCCATACTCCCGGCATGCCCATGATCGACTTGCTTCAGCCTATCAGAAGCTAGCGCTGTTGTGATTCAGGGGTGCTTTATAGTTTCCTGGTCGATGACATCACCCGCCTATGACGTTCCGTCTCGCCATTGGACTGATTCCATACGTGCTTCATGACGCGTTCCCGCAGCGTTTCGACGAATGTAATAATAATGTAAATAAGCTTATTGGCTGATTTTAAGTCAGGCAAAAATAGTCTTAGCATGAATACAAAGATTTTATTTTAGATTAAATTCATAACTGTTTGTAGACGGGTCTTTTACAACTGTCAAATAACTGCTGGAGATACATCTTTGAAAGGTGTGACATCATCACTCAACATACAAAACACAACAATGAAAAAAGATAAAAAAGATAAAAGATAAGCTCTGAACATTTCAAACCAAACCAAAAGAAACTGCTAAAAGTCAACCAAAAATAAGCAGCACAGATAATCAATCAAAAGTTGCATCCCAAATGATGCACTATGCACGTATACACTATGTTCTTAAGCACCATGTATTCAACCGTATAGTGAATTAATTTTTTATGGTTATTTTGTCATTCAACATCGAAATCTGATAACACCTCCCCCTCTGCTATGTAATTAAAGCTGCAACATGTAAGTGCATGAAGTGTTCAACATTCCACACTTAGTTTTTTCGGTTAATTAAGTGCATCATCTGGGTATTTAAAGTTTACTTTTTCTATTTGGAATTTTCAATGTGAACACACTATTCACACTATTTATACAACATAATGTCATAGATTAGTGCATACATACGTGAATTGGGACACACCTAGAAAAAACCTAGAAGTACAATTGTAAAAACGTGGCTAATAAAGTACTTTAGATTTTACAAGAAATTTCTGAGAGTGCAGTTGGATACAAGTCCTACTGTGAAATTACAATGAAAGTAATGCAATTATTATTAACCTGGAATATACTTTTATTTCACTCTTAAATCTTTGACAGTGTAATAACAATGCCTGTAGTCACTACAGTAGTTTGTCACTACACCTGTAGTGTTTTGGCCAGTGGTACTGCAGGTGCAGTAAGTATTGAAATCGTGCAAAAAAGGTTGTAGCGTTGGTGAAATAATCACGTTGTAATTTTGGGCAGTCTTGCTTGATCTTTTCTAAATTTCCCTTTATTTTTTTTCCTTTTTGTACTTCATTGCAATTCCCATTTGAAGCGAAACACATCACTGAGTCTTGGATTGACGCAATGGGGAAGGCCATCAGCGTGACCGGTGTCTGAAACACGTATGAACACATGCCAATTTTTCATTGGCTGATGACAGTCCGTGACATTATTAGTGTAGGCCCGGAAGTATAAGAGACACACATCATCAGTTTTTTTTTGTCTTCAGGAGTTTGTGTGAATAGTATGTGATTATGCAGATTATAAAAAATACTAGCAAACGTTTAAGGAAGTGTGTGCCTCTGTGTCCCAGGATTTTGACACCTGAAGACAAACACAATCTATGCATTCTGTGCTTGGGTGAGGAGCATGTGCATTCAGTGCTTAAGGGCTCTGAATGCGCCTATTGTGAGAAGTTCACAATGTGGAAGCTCCGCTCATGCTTGGCCTTATTCTCAAGGGATGTAAGACAAAGGTCTGCACCTCGTGGCTCAGGCCCCACTGTAGCCGAGGAACAATGGCGGCTCAAGTTGTGGGGATCGCAGGTTGAGCTCGCAGAGGAATTCAAGAAATGCAGGTAATCGTTCCACAGTTGCAAGATTGAGCAATCTGTTGGATCAGGATGAGCTTTAGTGTCTTTAGCGTCATCTGATTCAGCAGATAGCATTTTGCTGGCACCATCCAGCCAGGAGGAGCCGGATGTGGTTGAAGAGGGTGAAGATAGCATTTGTATCAAGTGTGCCACACATATCCTGAAAAGTGAAGCCAAAGCATTTGGTGACTTGCTGCAGTATAGGTCATAAACCCTGCCCTTTCCCTGTAATCTTTCCCAGCCAAACTAAAAAAAATCTAATTCGATTTCAAATATTTTGTTTTCCAAAGATGGTTTCGGCTATTTTTGGGCTAATTCTTATCAAGCTGAACTATGTTGAAGTGTTTGTTTTTCTAGTAAGTTATGTTTAGTTATTTGATGCTATGTAAACGGGGTGTAACGTCATGATTGACAGCTGTACTTGCGATTGAGTCTATGGCAGCAGGAGTATGGGCAGGACCTTGATACCGCTGCTCCACCTCCACCTCCATCTGAGCCCGGGTTCTCCCAAGGTTTTTTTTTCTCCATTAGGTCACCTGATGGAGTTTTTCGGTTCCTTGCCACTGTTGCCTTTGGCTTGCTCAGTTGGGGATATTTGGGGATATTTAATTTAATTAATCAATCAACGATACTATTGATCAGCATTACCAAACGTAGACGTTCCACTAGAAACAAACATTGATGTATTGTTCTAATTTATTACTGTGAAGCTGCTTTGATACAACCTGTGTTGTGAAAAGCGCTATATAAATAAACTTGACTTGACTTGACTTGACTCCACCTCAAGAACACTACTGCATAGACTCTGGCTCCAAATGACGTAATCGACAATGACAGTTTCTGGGATATTTTGAATAAATTTTTCTATAGTGGAAGGAAGTGGAAATATTGTTCAACATTTTTACAATCTATGGTCTGTACTGAATCCTCTCAGCCTGCCAGCCCCGCAAATGGGGAATTGTTGGATGTTATGGCCCACGCCATTGCTAGATTGGCCCAAATCGTTCTTTCCCTATGAGCTTTCCATTTCTTTCTGATCTCCACCTGGAAGTGGAGAAGTCATGAAAGAAACCACATTCAGCTCGCCCTTTATCAGTTTCATCATTTGAATTATGCGAATGTGGAGGGATTGAGTGAGCATGGATATTTGAGGATGACACCTGTTGAAGAGATTCTTGCGAGCATTGAAGGCTCCTGCCCTCTTTGAAGGTTCCTGCCCTGCCATCTAACACCATATCTACACCAGAAGCGGAGCTATGTGACGCGACAAAAGACAATATAACTCATTATAATCAGTGATGTGGTCTACACTGGATATGGCACTGTGCGACGTGACGAATCCCAGACAGTAAACATATGCCTCGTTCTATTTATGACATACTCCAAGCAATTGCAATACTTCTTATAGGAAGGAGAAATGGATTTGCAATGGTCACTTTGTCTTGTCCAATGTAGACAGCTTCTAGCTGTTGTGGTTGCTAAGCTTCAACGGTTTCATCCGGTGTAGACACGGTGTAAGCCGCTACAGACCACCTCACACTTGAATGGCAGGGCGTATGTGGAAGCAGGTCAGGTCGGAGGGGCCATTTACACTATGGTCGTGTTACAGGCCTACTAGGCGGATCTGCTGAGAGAACTGTATCGGGGCAGGGGTTGTCTCCTGAAGCAGTCACTGAGCTGCGCCACACCATGGACTTAACCCTCCGAGCCACTAAACAAACAGCCGTCATGGAATGGCGGTGATGGAGAGGCACTCGTGCTCTCGTGCTCCTCCTCCCTTGACGCTAGGAGGAAGAGACAAGACTTGAGGAAGGTGATAAAAAAAAGCGGTTCGGTAAGAAAGACAGGACCACTGAGGAGAAGTAACATCCCTCCTCCTCCTCCTCCTCCTCCTCCTCCCCGTTCCTCTCCCCAACCCTAATCTTAGGCTCCCTTTGATAGCTGCTTAGTCTCCTCTGAGCTAGATATCTCTATCTCCCTCTACTCCACCTCTACTCCAACTACTGATGTGTTTGTAAGTAGGGGTGAATATTCCTTGGAGGGTGGGTGTAGTCAGATACCTCTAGTTGACCTCATTAGAAGCTGGAGGGCATTCCTCCTTGTTATCAGTCACTTACTATGGCTAGCGCTAGTAATGAAAAAAATAAATAAACTCGGAGTTGGCTATGGCAGATCCTAGAAGGGTAGGTTTTGAGCTGGAGGGTGGAGTTTGTCTGCAGGAGTTTTAGGCAACTATATTTGCCATTCTTGTTGTTCAACCTTTCGCATGCAATCTAAAGGGTTGCATCCCTCTTGGAAGTAGTGGTAACATCCAGGTTGTAGTTTAAATATTCTCCCTTTGACGAATACTCCCTGAAAGGCTGTGGCAAGCGAATGAGGCTGTCATAGCTAAGACGTTCATTCCTTAGAGCTCTGTTCTTGGGGCTAAAAATGGCCTGCAAGGGAAGGAGGAAGTTTGTAAAGGCCAGGACTTCCCTTGCTATAAGAACATTGGAGCCAGCATATTTTATTGGGAGAGGATGACTTAGGGAGTGCTTCCACGAGAGTCTTTGAAGGGATGTGCCCTGGGTTGACGATCTGACTCTGGTTAAAAAAAATCTGTTGAGTCAACTTATGCTATGCCCACTATCGTTGTACATATCACCAAGAGAGGCAGGCATTCCCTCAGCAAGGCAGAGTGTGTATTTGTTCCCAATAGTGTCATTCCAAGATGCTGAGTTCCACTTCGAAAGGGAACATCTCAGTTTACGACTGTAACCATGGTTCCCTGAGAAGGGGAACGAGACACTGCATCTCGTTGTCATGCCTCTGGCCTGCCTGCACGTCTTCTTCAGACAAAGAAGTTGATGACGTGTGTTATGGGCGCCCTCTTATACGTCACAGACTGTCAATCCAAGACGCAGTCTCTTATTCCCCTTCTCAGGGAACCATGGGTACAGTCGTGACCTGAGACATTTTTTTCTTTTCATCTTTCTGGATTTATGTAATTTAAAGTGCCCCTATTATGCTACTTTAAAGGTTCCTAATTTTGTTTTCGAATGCCTCCTACAACAGGTTTACATTATTAACATAAGTTAATTTCAGCTCCGGAGGCTTCCTAAAGCTCAGCGATTGTACAGACTGTAGAGACAGTAACAATGGCGTTGATTTTACCATATCAATTCGAACGCGAGTCCGATGATGAAACATTGGAAGAACTAGTTATTCAACCCAAACCTCCATCACAAGGACGACTTGAGCAGGATGTTTCTCAGTGAAATGTTTCTCAGGATGTTTCTATTCAGTTTGACGTACATTATGAGATGTTGCAACTGTAATTCCTCACCATCAGCGTTAACAAGTGTATGTCCATCAACAAACCTATGTTTATATTTATTTATTGCGGTGCACATGTGGGAACTGCATCATTAAATGAATCAATAACAGCACATAGCCGCATTCGTTAGCTGAGCACTAAAATGAATGACTGATTTAACATTAAAGTTTGTAAAACAAATCTTGCTCCATCCTTTATTATTACTCAAAGTAGTAAGAACAACAGACAATCTGCATTAATGGACACAATTTTAGGTAATAATATAAACAATATAAAACACAAAACTATGTATTTTGAACACCCGGCAGAAAATATTTACATCAATAATTATTCTTACAGTTTGTGATTCAGAGGAGCTAGTTGGTCCAAATAAAGTAGGTACTGTCCCATCTTTAATGGATAAGCATTTTGTAAATCCCATTTAACCCCCTGTTTTTTTCCGTATGAGTGCAAAAAAATAATAAAATAAAAATATTAATTTTTATCTTTTAGGCTTGTTTTGTACATCAATCGATTCTGTTAAATGTGTATTATTTTTGTGTATACTCACAATAAAAACAAAGTGTTGTGCTTTTTGCCAAATAAAGAAAAATATACGTGATGCGAGTTCTGCCTTCTATCTGCCAGTGTCGTCCATTCTGAAACGCGTCCGAAAATGAACAATAACTCAGCGAATACTCAGTCAAACAGGCATTCAGACACACAGGCATGAAGCTTGAATTCTCTTCTCTTAAATGAAGTAATTTATATAAAAAACAAATATTCTCATTTTGTGAAATCTGTATTAAAAGAGAGCGATTCCAGTCGACCTAATTAGAGCTAATTCAAATGTAATGTGACTCCGCCTACGGAGAGCGCGCACTATTCAAACGCAAATGAATGAGGCAATCCAAGCAAACCTGTGAACGCCCACATATCAGTTTATTCAGATCATTACTTTAACACCGTCTCGCAGCACTGTGAGCAATAACAATAATGAAAAAAGTACCTCAGAAGTGCGGGTATATCGAGGAGCGAGCTGAGGAATACTGTAAGTTTTTTTTTCTTCTCACGTGAATCGGGTTTCTGTTTTTGATGAATGAACGGCAGAGATGCGCGCTGTTTACCACAGCTCGCAAAAAGACAGTTTAAATTTAAATCGCGTGTGTGAATGAATGAGGATGTTTTAGCAAACTGTATTACTATGAGTAAAAATCGACTGAAATATGTTGAAATAAAATGTAGGCTATTTGTATAAGCAATACGTATTAAACTGCAATTTTATATGCCCTAATATTTCATAAAAACAACGTTACAGTCGGGCGAAATATGAAAGACAACATTTTGTTGACTAGATTTGAGTACAGTTTTTACTGTAGAATATACTGCCACATAAGCTTTTGATGAAAAAAGTACCTCAGAAGTGCGGGTATATCGAGGAGCGAGCTGAGGAATACTGTAAGTTTTTTTTTTTCTTCTCAAGTGAAATCGGGTTTCTGTTTTTGATGAATGAACGGCAGAGATGCGCGCTGTTTACCACAGCTCGCAAAAAGACAGTTCAAATTTAAATCGCGTGTGTGAATGAATGAGGATGTTTTAGCAAACTGTATTACTATACTGAGATGAGTAAAAATCGACTGAAATATGTTGAAATAAAATGTAGGCTATTTGTATAAGCAATACGTATTAAACTGCAAATTAACATTTATATGCCCTAATATTTCATAAAAACAACGTTACAGTCAGGCGAAATATGAAAGACAACATTTTGTTGACTAGATTTGAGTACAGTTTTTACTGTAGAATATACTGAATATATATATCAAATAAGATTTTGTTTAGCAATTTTTATATATATATATAAAATAAAGTCATCAACTAAGATGTTAGCTGTTCCAATTTTGGCTATATTCAAACTAATGAATACATAGATAGGCATAAAATGTAGGCCTATAATCTTTTTTTTTTTTTTTTACAAAGAAAGAGTACACTTGAAATATTGTTGAAATTTTAATTATTGTTGTAATTGTAACCTTTTTAATAAAATAGCAAAACATATTTACAAGATAGATGTAAGCAAAATCTTAAATGGTCAATATAAGTCTCCTTCTAATTTTTTGTCCTTGCATTGTGCCTCAGTCCGTCAGAGTCACACCTGAATGAATGGCTAATTTTGCAGAGTCATTATGCATAATGGGTGGGACATTTTGTATTCCAAGGTGTAAACCACTCCTCGTTCACGCCCACTCGCATAATGGCTTTCCAAGCAAAACCTGTTTTACATCAATTTAAATCAATGTATGGTTTTATCTGAACGATAAAGCAATTCTATTTTCACATAATTTTGAAGCCAGAACTCGAAGGAAGAACATCCATTTCTCAAAAGTCTTATTCATGCATATTTATTATGAGTTTTGAGGTCTTCTTTCAGCAACTTTCATTTTTTATTTTTTCAATAACCACGCATAAGCATTATTCTCTTAAAAATAAAAAAAATATACATGCATGGTGATCACATATTTTGGTAGCCCTGTTTGTGCTATATAGAGTGAATTTACACCTTTGCCATTAACATGTTTATAAATAACTGAAAAAAGCACAAATGTCAGAGCATGTCAGAACACCTCCAGGGCCCAGAAAACACCTCAGACTCCAGAGGGTTAAACCTCACAAAGATTTGAGAAGCAATCGTCAAAATGTTATACTGCTTTCAATATCGCTGTGGTAATTTTAACCACTGACTATTCACATCCTCATCCTTTGGAAGACAATTTGCTTTTGCAGAGTAGAAAACAGTGTCTTCTCAACATGTACACAACACCAGATATAGAGTTTGAGGGTCGGTCAAAGAAGATGTTGTTTGCGGGCCAAATGCAGGCATTATGTAAATGTATTACCCAGGGACGTGTAGCTATAACAAAGTGGGATTTGAATTACTGACGACTCGTTTAGGCGGTTCAAAGTCAATTTTATTTTTTTGAGAGACAATGACTTTCTTTACTGTGCAGTTTCGGCTTCACAACATTGCAGATCTTTTACATCCACAGACAGCTACATTACACATTACATGAAAGGTAATATTCGAAAAAGCATAAATAGGGGCACTTTAAAATGTTTAGATATAACAGCCTACAGCAGGCTTACTGAAGCATTTGCCTGTGACATAAATTAGAGTGAAGGAACTTTGCAGCAAAACTTCTACAGTGGCAGTTCTACAAAGGCATCTCTTAACAGATATTCCAGTTATAGATTTATTTTTAAGTTTATGTTAGCTAAAACATACTAATGAGAGATTAAAACAATAATTTTAAATAATAGCCATCAATCTCAAAATGTAGGTCACATGATAAATCCAATGACTGTAATCATCATTGTAGCAGAATTGTTTTTTTTCCCGACCATGGCAGTAATGAATTTAAAATTAATTAATCAATTAATAAGTTAATTGATAATTAATTTTGAAAGACAAAACTTATAATTTGAAGGATAAAACTATCTTTACTTCCTTTCTCCACCCCCACTCTAACATCAGAGGCTGTGTTTGAATACCACTGAATAATTACAATTATACTACACATACTACTTCCTTCAATTTTCACCTGAAGCAGACCTCATTTGCTTTTTCCCCACAATCCAACGACCTTGTCTGTAATTTTTTGTTTTAGTATTTCAAGAATCCAAGAGTAAAGTTATGTGACAAGTATGTAATTCTAGAATTTAAAAGTATTTATTGTTGCTCAGTACTGTGTATTGTCTTGACTCTGACTATTAAAAAAAAATAAACACTGGTATAGTATAATGTAGGAAGTACAATATTATGTTATTTTGAATACAGCATTGTTTTCTCCTTGGAAAATTCTAAAAGAAGCTCAGTGGTCCTTACCTTCATCCACTTCATCGTTGGACATGATGGCAACACATTTCTCCCAGACCATCTTGACATCTGCCCTGTAGCGGTCACAAGCCCACAGGAACATGGGAAGGAGAATTGATTGTGCTATGGAGCACCAGAGCACACAAAGGACCATCCAGTTGTAAGAGCGGTCAAATTTCAGGCTGGCAAAGCTCACCACCTACAATGAAGCACTGCAATTATTTATATGGTAAAAAGCAAAGAAAAATGGCATACAGACACATACAGTTCAACTAATGCATAATTTAACTGTGGTAGTGATACACATCACGGTCCTAATTTATATTAGGTGTCTTTAACTACTATGTACAAAACATAGACTGTAAAAAAATATGGACGTAGTGTCCGTGACATCAGCCGTAGGTTTCTGAAGAGATTGTGTCAACTAGCCTCTCCCCTGTGAAGGCCTCATCGACACAACAGCCATCGGCACTGATCCTCAACAAACCCGTCTCCATACTTAACTCCATACCAAACTATTGTGCATTATTTTCCTGTTATCTCTGTAAAGCTGCTTTGACACAATCTGTATTGTAAAAAGCGCAATATGAATAAACGTGACTTGACTTGACTTGACTGAAGAGCATTTTTGAAGCCCAAAGTGGCCAGAGCTGCCCGAGGAGCAGAGCTGAGATTTTGGCGGCTCAATTAATGTAATTAACAGATGTAATTAAATGATGGTATTTTTAAATACATTAAAAGTACAATGTAAAGGTGAAGGTTGCCGCTTGGTACTAACATTTAAATTAATCATTTGATACACTGCACGTATTGAGTACATACATGTTTTTACATTATACTTGTAATGTATTTAAAAAAATACCTGCTTGTAATTACATCTTTAATTAATTTCTGTTATCACATCTATAATTACACTGTTGACCCTTCCCTTACACCTTAACCCACCCCTTAAGCCTACTCATACCCCCAAACCTGTTCCTAATATTACCTGTATCCCACATCAATAGCAGCAAAAGTGCAACATGGACAGTTAAATTTTAGGACTAGATGGTAATAACCCTTGCTATTATTGCACCTTCCTGAGATGGGTGGGGAACAAATATGGAGGTTATAATGATAGAGGGAGGGAAGTACAAGGCTTAATTTGGGGTCATCAGTTGGGCACCTTCTTTCCTTAATGATATATCCCCATGACACCTTCAGAGGGCTCATTGGCAACATCTGGCATCCCAGGTGCGCCCCCCTTTGCTTTTACCCCCACTCTGTGCCTATGCTGTTATGGGGCCCAACCAATATTCTTCCTTTTAATCCAGAACCATCGACTCACTTGTTCAGCAGCACTTGAGAGGGCCTTGACAGCTTGCTGATGGGCTTGACCTCAGATTCCTCAGTCCTTAAGAATTTTGATGACAGATCTACCGACAAAGCCTCGACAGCCAAATTCGACCGGGCAAACCATTGCTTTCCAGCCACATTGTTCCACATCACCTGCTTTCTCAGCATACTTAAGGCTCTTATGTTCATAGGTCTCCTCCACAGCATCCTCCCAGGGCACAGTATGATATACACAGTGTGAAGTGAGGAGGACCAAAGCACAAGGTCTGGTTTAAGATTGGTAGCTACAATTTTTAGGTGGGAAGCAAAACCTCAGATTCAGGTCAGCTAAAAGCTTCCAATCCTGAGCTCCAACCAACTGCCCAGTATCTGGGGTCTTCACTTTGACCTCGCTTGTCCCTTCCTCCACAAACTCCTTTACTGGAGCATGAAGACATAATGAAGGAGGTAATGCATTGGTCCGTTGGTCCGGAGGTAATGGAGGTCCATCTGGAATCCAATGACGCTGCAAGATACTTCAGTAACTGGTTGTGCCTCCATGTATAATGGCCTTGAGCCAACTAAGATGTGCTTCAGGTTTGCTAGAGATGAGCAGAAGGGGCACATAGGATCTTCTTCGTACCATTGGCTGAGGTTCACTGGAGATGGCAGGACATCATAGGTGGCTCCTAACGGGAAGCTTATTCGAGATGCTTCCATGCTCCACAGCTCCTCCCAAGAGAAATGTCACCTCTCAAATCCCTACCATCTCATCCACTGCCTTAACTTTGCTTGAGAGGTAGATTTGCTTGAGACTGGTAGATCTCGTGGTTAAGGAGGTGCCCTGGCAAAAGCAGGCAACAAGTTTTTGCCACTGAGATAGAGTTGCCTGTAGTCTACTATATCCAAGGCTGAGGCCACCACTCCCTTGCTGCACATGTCCAACGATGTCTCAGTGCTTAAGGGCTTACTTAGCCTGCATGGATCAAGGGATTCCATCAGTTTAATTTCCAGCCTTACTTGGGAGCATTTATACACCGGAAGATCCAAAATTCCATTTTCATACAGGCCTATGTTGCTCATGCACCTGGGGAGGCCTAGCCATTTTTTAACAAATGAGCTGATCACCCTTTCCAGTTTTTTACAACTTTTGAGACTGGGACCTTGTGGATGGTCAGAGGCCACATCAGCTGTGGTAGGAGACCTAATTGGAAACACCAGAGCTTTAACCTGCCAGGGACCAAGGTCTTGTCAATACTCTCAAGGCCACTAATGGTGTCCCTCCTGAGCTGGTCTACTTGTTCTGTGTCCTTGAGAGTCGCATCACACCAGCAACCCAGGCTCTAAACCCTCAGGGGTCGACAAATGTATCTACTTTTATTTGTCTCAGTCTCTTTGAAGTTCTTTCAGAAACATGTTTCAAAAATGAGCTCAAACTCAGCGAATACTAGCCACAGACACAGTGTCCACTTTTAAATGAAGTAAATTCATTTAAGTTTGGAAGAAGATGCCTTAGGGATTTAAAGTCTTGAATGTACCTCAGAAGAAGAATGCGATGCGATGTGAGGGTTGATCCAGAGGAGGGTATTGTCAGAAAGTAATTTATTCCTACTTACATTAGTTAACATGTTATTGTTACATAAGCTTTGAGTGTTTACATGGAATGGAATTTAACCATTTGGGATCTGAAGTGGATTCTTATCATATATTCATATAATACTTTTAATCCTACAGTTAAATCCGACCTCTAGTTCATAAACGCCAGAGGAGAACTGGCCCCCGACTGAGCCCGGGTTCTCCCAAGGTTTTTTTTTTTCTCCATTAGGTCACCTGATGGAGTTTTTCGGTTCCTTGCCACTGTTGCCTTTGGCTTGCTCAGTTGGGGATATTTGGGGATATTTAATTAAATTAATCAATCAACGATACTATTGATCAGCATTACCGAACGTAGACGTTCCACTAGAAACAAACATTGATGTATTGTTCTAATTTATTACTGTGAAGCTGCTTTGATACAACCTGTGTTGTGAAAAGCGCTATATAAATAAACTTGACTTGACTTGACTTGACTTATCACAGAATGAGGCAGACAATATATTATTTTGAAGTATTCTATACTGTAATTAATGCTATGTCGATTAGCATTGCATTATAAATATTCTTTATTCTTATGAAAATACCCGAAATGGCTTGAAGAACACAGATAAACCATGTATTGTCACCATCTTGTCACCATATTGTGTTTAATGTCAAAGCGTTTCTATCTTCTTTTTATTCAGCTACAGCAATAGCTGTATTAGGGATTTCCTGGAATGTCATAAGTCATATTACTTCTATGAGGCATATTTGGAGTTTCTGCGTGAGGGCGCCCTCCGGGTTCCAGTATGAATGAAACATACATAACATGTTTTTAGTGCTCAATAATGCTCACACCACTCTATTTTGGGTAAATATATATATAAAAAAATGAAGTAAACATATGATGATCCATATGTTTTCTCTACTGAAGTGTTCCTTTCTAATCATTTAGTTACTGTATAGGCCCCCTGTATTTATCCCATAAAATAAAAGGTTTCTGTAAAGTAAAATTATCATTATTATTTTTATTACTATATTTGTTGCAGTCATGTTCAGTTTGCTTCAGTTTTCTTAGACTTTCTGTTTTTTTTTCCATTCATCACATGTGTTCCTTTGTTCTAGTTTCCCGCCACTCATCAGTCATGGACACTAACACTAATCATCACAGCTGTTCGTATTTTAGTTAATCATCACTGTGTATTTAAGTTCCTGTCTGTGTTCTGTTCAGTGTCTGGTTTTGTTTGTGTTGTTTGTTTGCACACTGTTTCACATGTTGGCTGTCTATTTGTATTTATCTGTTAAACCTTGTGTTATCCTATCTTCATCTTTGTCTTCATTAGATCTAAGCATTACAATTTTACAATATATTATACTATACTTATATTTTTATTTAGTACTAATAATAATCAAAATAATTATTACAGAGACGTGTTTCAGACACGTCTCACGTGGAAGCATTCCCACACAGTGTGGAAGATCCACTTTGAAGGGCAACCAAGAGACATTTAGATACCAAACACAAGCATGTTGTGTTCAAAATAAATATTGTGATCTGAACACATCACAACAAACCATCAAAAAGTAAATCTAACTTCTGCTCTTGTTTATAATTTGATGTACAAAATGTGTCAATTTACCGATTCTATGTCATGACTGCAAAACCATTTGAAAACCTAATATGTGTATTTATGAAAAAGATCCATAAAATGTATACATGTAGAATATGGGGGAGAGCTTTTCTCTTCTTCAAAAATAGGCCTTTATGACAGACTTTAGATATGTGAAGCTGTGAGAATTGTTGAATGGTAACGTCTCGGTTGCGTATGTAACCCTCATTTCCCTTTAGGAGGGAACAGAGAGGTTACGTCAGAGACTGATGAAATGGGGGTTTTGCTTAGAAGCCTATCACCTTCGAGTTCTACAAAACAAGCCAATGGCAAAACAATGCCATGGGTCTGCAGAATTTGCATAGCGCAACTCCGCCCCACCGCGTGGGTATAAAAGGAGCTGCGCAGCAATCTCGCATTATGTTATGATGAGGAGCCAAGACTGAACTCCCAGCTGTTCCAGCGGTACAGCGAATGTGGCAGGGGGACGTAACGTCTCCGTTCCCTCCTTCAGGGAACGAGGGCTACATACGTAACCGAGACGTTCCCTTTCAGTTAGTCACTCCGAGTTACGTCAGAGACTGACGAAATGGGGGACCCAATTCAATCACGCCACAGCAGCTGTCTTCCAGTACCCATTGTGAGACTAGTACGGATGAAGGGCTAGGCTTAACACAAGAATACCAAGGTACACTGGGTAGCATATCCAAGGTGGAATATGTAACACAGCGCCTACCCGTAGGGAGGACTTAGAATACACATATGACCTGAGTACGGGATGCATATGGAGAACTCAGAGGTATCCAGCCCGCAGGGTGGAAAGTTTCAACCTCGAGGACGCTTGGTGGAGACTTACTGTGGAAATACACATGTGGGGGTTGCCCAAGCGGGGAACCATGCACATAGAAGCACCTAGCAAATCACGAGGGCTGACCAACCGGGCATGCACTCTGGTGACGGCATCGACAGTGTAGGAGAAACTCAGGGTCTAAGGAGAACTCATCTGAGTGAAATAGCGCACATATCCAGTCCATGGAGTGGAATGGCGCAGCAAGCGATGACATCGAGCAGGTCCTACTTACTGGCTAGTGGAAGCAAGGACATGAGAGGACACTGGCTCTACCCGGAGATTATAGAATCTCGCGAAAGTGCTGGTTGTCGCCCAGCTGCAGCTCTACAGATGTCTGTTAGCGAGGCGCCATGCTCTAAAGCCCAGGAGGAAGCCACACTCCGGGTGGAGTGTGCCTTTACCCCTAGGGGCATGGTGCACCCTGCGCCTGGTAAGCCAAGACAATGGCGTCCACTATCCAGTGAGACAACCTTTGCTTGGAGAGAGCCTTTCCCTTCAGCTTCCCACCAAAACAGACAAAGAGCTGGTCTGAGGTCCTGAAACACTGCATTCTATCTACGTAAGCACGGAGGGCACGTACTGGACAGAGCAGTGCCAAGGCTGGGTCTGCCTCCTTCGTCAACCGAAAATGCCTGCAGGTCCCCTACCTTCTTGATGGAAGCCAAAGTGACCAGGAGCGCTGTCTTCATAGACAGGAACTTAAGCTCGACTGATCGCAATGGCTCAAAGGGAGCTCTCTGCAGGGCAGATAAAACCACTGCGAGGTGATTTAGTCTCCACACCCCCCCCCTAAGGAACCTGATGACCAGGTCGTGCTGTCCTACCGCTTTCGACTCCACAAGGTCATGGTGCGCAGAGATCGCAGCCACGTAAACCTTCAGGGTGGAAGGAGACAGCCTTCGTTCCAACCCTTCTTGAAGGACGGACCTGATCTGGCATTTCCTGGGATCTTCTTGGTGAGAGGAACACCAGGTGACGAAGAGGTTCCACTTCAGAGCATAGGCGTGTCTCGTGAACAAGGCCCTAGTTGAAGTGATGGTAGCCACCACCTGAGGTGGTAGGGTACTCAAACCTGCCCCAGAGGGTGCCCTGTCTCTGAAAAAAGGAGGTCCTTCCTCAGAGAGATTGGCCAAGGAGGGGCTGTCGCGAGGAGCACCAGTCATCCACCCTGATCTTGCACAGGACCTATGCAAGAAGGCTCACTGGGGGAAACACATACTTGTGGAGGCCCTGCGGCCGGTTGTGCGCTAGGCTAGTGCATTCGAGCCGAGGGTCCCCTCGGTCTGGTAATAAAACCAGCGGCAGTGGGAAGTGTCTGGGGAGGCAAACAGATTTACCAGTGCATCGCCAAACTGTTCCCAAATCACCTGAACCGTCTGGGGATAGAGTTTCCATTTCTCGGGATGTGGCCGAAATCATGAGAGCTCGTCGGCTGCACGATTCAGCTCTCCCGGAATGTAAATGGCTCGAAGCGACCTCAGATGCTTCTGACTCCATAAGAGGAGATGGCGGGAGAGTTGCAACATACGGCGGGAGCGCAGACCACCTTGCCGGTTGATGTACACTACTGTCGCCTTGCTGTCTGAACGGATTACTATGTGTTGGTCCTTGAGCAAAGTTCAAAAACGGTGCAGAGCCAAAGGTACTGCCAGCAACTCGAGGCAATTGACATGCCAAAGGCGCTGGGGTCCTGACCAGGAGCCTGCGGCAGCATGTCCATTGCACATGGCACCCCAGCCTGTGGCAGAGGCATCTGTTGAGACAACAACATGCCTGCAAACTCATTCCAGGAGCACTCCGGCCCGTAGAAAGGTGAGGTTCGACCACGGGGTGAAGGTCTAACGGCAGGCCAGACAGAGTAACTGGTAGTCGGAACATGCCCAGTCCCATCTCGGGACTCGATCGCAAAGCCGGTGCTGAATAGGTCTCATATGAAGCAGTCCGAGCTGCGTGGCTGCTGCTGCGGATGCCATATGCCCCAGGAGCCTCTGAAATAACTTCAGTGGAACCGCACTATTGCCCTCGAATTGGCAATTCAGCAGTGACTGCGTGCGCTCGTAAGCTGCGTGTACATGGCGACTGAGTTGATTTCTATACCGAGAAAATAGATCCTCTGCACAGGGGAGAGTTTGCTCTTTTCCCAGTTGACCCGAAGGCCCAGACGGGCGAGGTGCCGGAGCACCGGGTCTCTGTGTTCGCAAACCTGCTCTCGAGAGTGAGCTAGAATCAGCCAGTCATCGAGATAGTTCAGGATGCGAACCCCGTGTTGCCGAAGTGGCACAAGGGCTACCTCGACGACTTTCGGAAAGATGTGAGGAGACAGGGCTAGCCCGAATGGAAGTACCGTGTACTGATATGCCTGCCCCTCGATAGCAAACCGTAGAAACGGTCTGTGTCAAGGAAGAATGAGATATGAAAGTACGTGTCCTTCAGGTCGATCGCTGCAAACCAATCCAAAGGACGAACACATTCAAAAATGCGTTTGGCTGTTAACTTCTTAAATGGAAGCTGTGAAAGGTTTGGTTCAAGATGCGCAGGTCCAGGATTGGCCATAACCCAGCGCTCTTCTTGGGTACAATGAACTAGGGGCTGTAGAAGCCGGACTTAATCTCGGCTGGAGGGACGGTCTCGATCGCACCCTTCGCTAGTAGGGTGGCAACCTCCGCACGCATGACAGATCACCTTGGCCACCAGCCAAAGTATCCTCTCTCGCGGAGGCGATAGATTGGGATGTGGCCCAGGTAGAGGGGACTCTACCTCTTCGGAGTCTCGATCACAACATTGCAATGGTCATGTTCCCACAATGAGAACATGACGCATCCACGAACGCTGCCTGAGCGTGATTTAAGCCCAAACACACCAGGCAGCAATCGTGCCCATCAAAAGACAATACCTGTCTATCGCACACAGAAAGACACGGGTGAGACATCTTTAAAAAGACGTGCCATGTGCAGCTCTTTTAGAGAGGAAAAAATTCAACAGTGTGTTGAAGCGCCCAGGGAAAAACACCCACACTGTTAGCAGATCACTGCACAGACCAGCAGCAGGTAATGTGATCTTGCTGGAATACGCCGTAACACCAACAGCACTGAAGAGTTGCTCGTCTTGTAGGTGAAGAACTCAGAAAGGCTTGCAGAGGAGTGAAGAATGCTCTTGGCTCCGAAGCAAAAACATAATGCGAGATTGCCGCGCTGCTCCTTTTATGACGTTTCATTAACAAAGTTCGGGAGGAGCACGTTCAAATAATCAATCAATCAATCAATCAATCAATCAATCAATCAATCAACTCATCAAACAATTACCATGTCTACCCTATCAGCATGAGAGGAAGCATATATATATATATATATATATATATATATATATATATATATATATATATATATATATATATTCACTCTGTCAACTCACCTAACTTCCTTGACAGTTTTCAGCATCCCTCCACCACCCCGACTCCTCACTCTTGGCTTGTTCTTTCACAGCCAGGAATACGGGGGGAGTACTCTGGGTTCGGGCCGAATACCGAGCCCGGAGCCCTCTCCTCGGACAGCACGCCAAATACGCATTTATTCTATCTGACTTATTTGTAAGTGTGAACTTGTGAAATACCCATACGGTGGGGCGGAGTTGCACAATGCAAATTCCGCAGACCCATGGCATTGGTTTGCCATTGGCTCATTTTGTACAACTTGAAGGTGATAGGAGAGACTGACTGAAAAGGAACATCAGATTCCAGGGAGTTTTCTAACTGACACATTTGAGGATTTC
>NC_138240.1:29842949-29927949 GCF_964197995.2 Scardinius erythrophthalmus
TAAGAAATTCTTACATATTAGTTTGTTATTGTTGCATAAATGTCACGTTGCAGTTGAACTGTTGCTAGATATATGGGGAATATTATAATATTTAGACCCGTGTTTACTGTTACTGTGTTTGTGGATATCTGCTCAAACGTAGATATGTATATGGTAACCATAATGTTTTATATTTGAGCGCGATCGCGTTTGAATGTATCATATTTTGGATAGCGATCGCGTTTGAATGTATCATATTTTGCAGCGCGATCGTGTTTGAATGTAGGCTATCATATTTTGGATCGCGATCGCGTTTGAATGTATCATATTTTGCAGCGCGATCGCGTTTGAATGTATCATATTTTGGATGAAAGCAAAACGCACCAGATGGCTTCATGGTTTTATTATTATCTCATTTCATATCATCATAATGGATGGAAACATTTGAAGTAACATGATAATCAATATATTTTTCTCTAGCTTAGTTGTTACTGAAATCTTTTGGAAGATTTATACTGCTATAGGTTATTTATTGTTATTATTATTTTATCCGGCACTGCGCATATACCTTATGCCTACAAGGCACAACAAACCTGGTGTTCATTATATTATATATTGTTGGAAACATTTGTGTGTGCGTGTGTGTATTCTGTGAATTTTAAAAAGGAATTTTAAAAAGCAATTTTAACCAGAAAAATCTAATATTTATTTTCAAAATCGTGCAGGCCTTTCTCTTGATATCAGTATGTTCACTTTTTTTTTTCAGGGCCCAGATGCCACTGAGGACTTCAACATTCACATGAGTCTCTGTACGTGAACATGGTAAAGTGAAAATCTTGGAAATGAAAGGTATGTACAATGTTTTTAGGAATGGCACAAAGGTCTCTGTCTTTGAAGTGCTTTTTTGGCATTTGTTGTGTATCTTTGGATTATGTTGTGTTGTAAATAAATCCAAACAATTTAAAAGCCATTCTTTTTTAAATCTCCTCATTTACAGTATTGTGCAAGGTTGCTCAGAATGACAGGGCCTGATAGCTCCTAATAGGGCCGTTAGGGGAGGTTCTTTGTCTTTCTCAGGTGCGAAAAGCTTACATATTAATGAGCTCCCGCATAAAGCTTTTTCACACAAAACACGTCGTAAATTTTTTAAATCAATATATTGTCTTATCTGAATGAGCAGTCAGGGTGATTTTCACATAGTTTTGCAGCAAATATTCTAGGCTACGTCATACAATTTTCAAAAGTCTGGTGAAGAAATAATCAGTATGGGTTTCATGGCCTTATTTAAGTGAGAATTTTTTTTTGTATTTTCACAAACCACGCATAAATGTCATTATCTCAAAACAACAAACTTTTACACACATGCTGCCGATATATTATTGTAGCAGAGTTTGTGCTGAATACAGTGTAATTAGACTTTAGCCATGAAAATGTCACAAGTAACAGAAATAAGCACAAATGTCAGACAATGTCAGAACACCTCCAGGGCCCAGAAAACAGCTCAGACCTCAGAGGGTTAAAGGGAGATCTCTGCAGTGCGGTTAGCACCAGGGAGGGGCTGTCGAGAGGAGCGTAAGTTCGGAAAACCAGGTCCGGATTAGAGGCCGACATTTTTCGGGGAATCCCGTGGGAAACAAAATCACTATTAATCACAGGATTGGGACGGGACAGGAAAAAATGTCAGCGGGAGTGAGCGGGACCGGGAATCGTAATAAAACTATGATACCCAACTTTATACACACATATACAGTTTCTATAAATAAACTTTATATTTAAATTTTGAACTAAATTCTATTTGCCCTGTCTCTTTATGCTCTGACGTGCTCCACACACCCGTACCAGTTGGTTGCTGTAATATGCGTGCCTGTGTGTTTGTTTGCATGGATGATTTACAGGAAATTTAATGTGTTTAATGTGCATTGTTTAAACTGGCTTTCAGTTCAATAAAGTAACATAAACTGTGCTATGCTGAGTGTTACTTATTGCGCGGCTCGCGAGCATCATGTGGCTCGCCAAGCTTTAATTTGTGGCTCGCATGGCGGTAAAAAATATGGTGATATGATCATGCAGTCACTACAGATATTTCATAAAAACAAGTAGAGCAATAACATAACCCATTGCAAACTCAAAGTGTCAGTTGGGCCAATAAGAGGCAACTAGCAAGACCTGCTCCTCTTCCTCCCTGACTTTGCACAGTGTCTGTGCAAGAAGGCTCACTGGGGGAAACACATACTTGCGGAGGCCCCGGTGCCAGCCACCGAGAGGGTCCCCTCGGTCAGGGAGTAAAACAACTGGCAATAGGACGAGTCCGGAGAGGTAAACAGATCTATCTGTGCAGCCCCAAAGTGGTCCCAGATCAGCTGGACCGTCTGGGGATGGAGTCTCCACTCTCCGTAGACCACAGACTGTCGTGAGAGCTCGTCGGCGGCACGATTGAGCAGGCCGGGAATATGAGTGGCACGAACCAACCTCAGATGCTTCTGACTCCATAGGAGGAGGTGGCGGGCGAGTTGCGACATACAACGGGAGCGTAGACCACCTTGATGGTTGATGTACGCAACGGTCGCAGTGCTGTCCGTACGGACCAGTACATGCTTGCCGACCAGCGGTGTTTTGAGGCGTCTCAAGGTAAGGTGTACTGCAAGCAACTCGAAGCAATTGATGTACCAATGCAGTTGGGGGCCCGTCTAAATCCCTGACACTGCATGCCCATTGTACGTGCCCCCCCAGTCGGTGTTGGAAGCATCTGTGGAGACCACAACATGCCTGGACACTCGGAGAAACGAATGGTCTGACCACGGGCTGAGGGTTTTACGGCAGGCTGCGTTGATTTTCACAGCCCGAAGGGTAGGGCTTTGTACTGATATGCTCGACCCTCGAACGCGAAACGCAGGAATGGCCTGTGTCGCAGCAGGATGGAGACATGAAAGTACGTGTCCTTCAGGCCGATCGCTGCAAACCAATCTCAGGGACAGATGCACTTGAAAATAAGTTTCTGCGTTAGCATCTTGAACGGAAGCTTGTGAAGGGCCCGATTCAAGAGTCGCAGGTCCAAGATTGGCCATAACCCACCACCTTTCTTGGGTACAATTACGTACGGGCTGTAGAAGTGGGGCGGGGAACATGATGCAATTCACGAACGCCAATGTGTGCATTGGCTCATTTTAACAATGCTCGAAGATGACAGGCTCCCTAAGCGTGATCCTAATCAGTCGTTACGTCGACTATGTTTAACATGAGTGACTGAAAGGGAACCTGGTGTTTTTTATGTATATATTTTGTGAATTTTAAATTGAGATATAAACCAGAAAAATCACAATTAGATTTTCTTCCCCAAATC
This sequence comes from Scardinius erythrophthalmus, assembly GCF_964197995.2. Classification (NCBI taxonomy): domain Eukaryota; kingdom Metazoa; phylum Chordata; class Actinopteri; order Cypriniformes; family Leuciscidae; genus Scardinius; species Scardinius erythrophthalmus. The sequence continues at coordinate 29,846,269 of NC_138240.1, forward strand.
ATGCAGCCTTGCTCCTGATATCAGCATGTTCACAGATTTTTACAGGGACCAGATGCCACCGATGAGTCCAGCTGACTTAATCATTTACACGAGACTCCGTACACAAACATGGTAAAATAAAAATGCAAACTCCTATGTTAAATGGTAACTGTTGGAGAAAAGATGTCAAATATGCCATCACTCTCTCAGCCGTTAAATTAGAAATACCCTCACAGCAGCGCTAATTTAAAAAATATATATATATATATGTATATATATATATATATTTACTGGCAAGGTAATATGACACAAAGTAGCATTATAAATGAGATTTTATAATGAAAAATTCTATGGTCCATTCATCGCCCAATCTTAAGTCTCTTTCTGATCATGTGACATGATGACAATACTCCGGCAGCTAGGTTAAACACAAAATCTGACTCATTAGCTGAGCAGACCTAAGCTAGTAGCCAAGCCATTCAAACATAAAAGTGTTTGTAAGAAGAGACAGGAGAGAAAAGAACAGGAGGAGAAGTTTGCAAAGCTCCCAAAATTACATTCTTTTAGATCGTTTACCAATATTCTTATTTACCAATACCAGCCCAAGTCCCCTACCAGCAGCAATGTTTGTACTTTGTTATCAGTTCAGCATGCTACACCAACTACACTGCTGCCCTCATATAGCAGGTAGTCTAGCCTTAGGAGCAAGCTAGCTAATGTTGGTGTAAATAATCATAATGTTAGGCTTTTGTGTTAGGTGTACATTTAAAGATATGTGAGTGAAATGTTGTTTTTCAGAGTTATTTTACTACAAAACAACAAAAGACGGCATTAAACTGCCTCACAGTTGGCTTTGCTATTCCCCAAGATTGGACTGTGCATACTGTGAACCCTGCTGGCTATTTGGTGACCGCAAGTTACCCCACTACAATAATGCATGGGTGAAGGGAGTCAGAGATTGGGGGCATTTGTCTGAAAAAATGCAACTACAAGTTCTCTCCATTTCATGTTCAAACCTGTGTGGTGTATGAACAGTGGAAATTTAATGGCACATTTTGGAGCAACCCTGCGTTCCGTTTGGGATTGCCAAACAGTAGGAATTTCCTTGCCATTATTGAGCTGCTGGCAACCTTTGCCCATGTGCTGCAAGAGCTGATCAAACTGCCCAAGAGGTCAGTTAAATACCTAAGCCCCTCTATCCAAAATGAGCTAATTTATATTTTGTCACAGCGTGTTCAGCAGGAGATTACGGCGGAAATTCCTATTCCGGATTGGAATAATTTCCAATTATTATGGATACCACATAAGACCTGTCCAAGCGAGACCAACTTAGTCAAGTGTGCAGATATGTCACCATTGTGAGGAACCCAGTGGACATAGCTATCGATTTCAAAGTAACTGAAGCTTTTCTCGGATTTGAGAAAACATCACATCTTCAAGTGAACTGGAAAACAAAATCCTCAAGAGCATTACGAAAAAATGGCCTTGATATTTCTAAATGTCGTGGGCAGAGATACAACAGAGTGGCCAATATGAGTGGCGTCTATGTGGGAGTGCAGGCCAGGATCAGGAAAAAAGAGCCACTTGTGACGTATGTACACTGTGTGGCACATAACCTGATATGATGCAGTAAAAAACATTCCAGAAGTGGCACAGTTCTATGACACCATTGAATACTTGTATATGCTTTTTGCCCACAGTATTAATAGGTGGGCCATGCTCACTGGCATGATCGATTCCTCAGCTCACTCGGGTGTAACACTGAAGCGACTATGTCCAACCTGCTTCTCCTCTAGATATAAATCCATTGTTGCTATAATGTACCGATATGTGGACATAATAAAAGCACTGACAAAAATATTTCTGACAAGTGACAAGAAGCAAGAGGGTTGTGAAGCAGCAAGAATAAAGAAAAAAAATTGAGAAATTCACTTTAATTTTTCAAACAGTTCTGGAGAAAAAAACTCTGCTGCACAATGCCATTCAGAGTTTGTCTGAGTATTGTGGCGCTTTTGACCAGGCAAAGATGACAGCACAGACACTCGCAGAAAAAAGGGGATCTCTGACAACTCAGGAAAATGAAACATCATTATGACGAGTTGTTTGAAGATGAGCGCCTGTCCAACGTAGAACGTTATTTCAGAGTCAACATTTTTAACGCTAATCTGGACACAATAATCAACCAGCTCTCTCAAAGATTCAACAGTATGCAAGCAACTTCTGGCATGTTTGAGGCCCTAGACCCCATGACTCTTCAGCTCGCAGGTGATGATGAACTGTATGTCAAGGCAAAATGTCTGTATGACCACTACAACAGGGACATTGTATGTTTTACGCTTTACGTTTCCTGCACAACTACTGTCATCCAGGGCCTGTTTTAGAGCAGAAATTGCTCAGCAATCCTAATCTACCAACTTGCCAAGATGATGATTGTGAATCATCACTCCATAACATCCACCTAGGGTGAGGTGTGCACTGCCCTGCTACTATTTGGAGTCACCCTGGAGTCTAGACTGGTGTAAGCAGGTGGGTGCAGACTCCAGGGTGATGCCGGACTACCAGGTGACCAGGGTGGAGCCGGCAGCTCAGGCGGCCATGGTGAAGACGACCCTTCCGGTAGCCAAGGTCAGAGACAACCCCTTCAGGCGGCCATGGCAGAAATGGCAGCTCAGGGGACCAGGACAAAGCCAGCATTGAGGGTATATGCCAATCCACTCAACCACAGGATGTTCTCGATGTATTCCCTCAAGGAACATGTAGTGGCAGTAGATGGGAATCACCTGAAGAGTGGATCGTCCAGCTCCATCCAAAAGATGGATTTGAGGGTTGCCTCTTTCCAGGTGGAGGTACTCCTCTATGTAAGTCTCATTCTGGCGGTGGTCCTGGGAGATGGCAAGAAGCAGATCAGCAGGGTCTAGGGGACTGAGGAGGATGCCCATATTGTTGTCTGTCGGTATAGGTCCGTTCTTCTATTACGGAATGAGACTCAGGCGACAGAGATAAATGCAAACAGGAAGTTTGTTGACAACAACAGGGCTGGCGAATGGGAAGCAGGTGAGTGGGAAGTGCAATGCTGGATTGGAGAGTGGTGTGCTGGCAGTGAAAGGAATGTGTCTTCTTAAAGGGATGGTGGTGGATTGATGGAGACATGGAGAGATGAGATACAGGATTGCTGGAGACTTGGAGAACACTGGAGACTTGGAGAACGCTAGAGAAGTCAGGTAGCTCGTAGGAGGAAAGGTGAGTAGTCCTCCTTCCAACCAACGAACGAGACCAGACAGTGAACAGTGGTGAAGTGAGTCCTTAAGTAGTTGGAGTGATGAGTGTAAAGATGAGGTGCAGGTGTGTGATCAGGAATGACGTGCAGGGGCGAACAGAGGAGAGTGATGGAAAATGTTGTGCAGGATCCTGGCAGATCTGTAACAATTAAGGACATTGTCAAAGATTTTGCTCAGCGAAAGGCTTGTCGGACGCGACTCAAATAGGTGAGTACACATGTTTTTTCAAAGGATTGAGTATCTTGTGGGGTGCCGTGCCCCAGTTTAAAGGGTTGTTATATTTCGGGGTCAGGTCACCGCCGAGCAGCTGTTTCACAAAACTTTGGAACAGTCTTCCTAACATTGTCCGTGAAGCAGACACACTCTGTCAGTTCAAAACTAGACTAAAAACAAATCTCTTTGACCTAGCATACACATAAGACATTATAGACTTCTATAATTCAATGTTAGGCTGCATAGATTAGGTCAGCCGGAAACAGGAACACTTCCCATAAATCCTGATGTACTTGTTACATCATAAGAAGGATGGCGTCTACGCTAATATTAGTCTCTCTGTTTATTCACATTTACATTTACATTTACATTTAGTCATTTAGCAGACGCTTTTATCCAAAGCGACTTACAAATTAGGACTAAATTAAGCGAGTCATCATAAAGAGGCAAGAACAAAAACAACGCAAGAAGTGCTCAAAATACGAAGTTCAGGCATTATTCAGAGTAGCATAAGCCCGATAAGTGAGGTTTTAAAGGGAAGGTTTTTTTTTTTTTTTTTTTTTTTTTTTTTTTTTTTTTCATGAGGTTAAGTGCTCACGAAAGAGATGGGTTTTCAGCTGTTTCTTGAATGTTGTCAGGGATTCTGCATTCCGGATGAGGGTGGGGAGAGTGTTCCACCAGCATGGAACTGTGAATGAGAATGTTCTGGAAAGTGATTTTGTGGCTTTCTGTGATGGAACCACGAGACGTCGTTCGTTGACCGATCGTAGGCGTCTGGTAGGGATGTAGGCTCGTAGGAGTGAGTGAAAGTAGGAGGGAGCTGAGCCTGTGATAGATCTGTAAGCAAGCGTCAATGCCTCGAACTTGATGCGAGCAGCGAGAGGTAGCCAGTGCAGAGAGATGAACAGAGGAGTGACATGTGCCCTCTTGGGCTCGTTGAAGACAAGACGAGCTGCAGCATTCTGGATCATCTGTAGAGGTTTGGTTGCACATGCTGGAAGTCCGGCCAGAAGAGCATTGCAGTAGTCAAGCCTAGAAATGACCAGGGCCTGGCCGAGAAGTTGTGTTGCATGCTCAGTTAGGAAAGGCCTGATCTTCCTGATGTTGTGCAGTGCAAACCTGCATGATCGAGCTGTCTTTGAAATGTGATCTGTGAAGGTCAGTTGGTCATCAAACGTTACTCCAAGATTTCTGACCGACCTTGATGGGGTGATTGATGATGAATCTAGCTGGATGGTGAAGTCGTGCTGTAGAGACGGATTGGCAGGGAGGACGAGAAGCTCAGTCTTTGCCAGGTTGAGCTGCAGGTGATGTTCCTTCATCCATGTGGAGATGTCCGCCAGACAGCTTGAGATCCGTGCAGCTACTGTGGGATCATCTGGTTGAAATGAGAGGAAGAGCTGTGTGTCATCAGCATAGCAGTGGTAGGAAAAACCGTGTGCCTGTATGATGTGTCCCAGTGATGTAGTGTAGATGGAGAAGAGGAGGGGACCAAGAACTGAACCCTGGGGAACCCCTGTGGTCAGTTGATGTGCTCTGGATACCTCGCCTCTCCATGCGACCTTGAAGGACCTACCTGTAAGATAGGACTCAAACCAGTGGAGTGAAGCTCCTGTGATGCCCAGTGATGAGAGGCTGGACATAAGGATCTGATGATTCACAGTGTCAAAGGCAGCAGACAGATCCAGGAGAATGAGGACTGAAGATTTGGAAGCAGCTTTTGCAATCCGTAGGGCTTCTGTGACCGACAGTAATGCAGTCTCAGTTGAATGCCCTTTCTTGAAGCCAGATTGGTTGACATCCAGCTGGTTGTTTAGAGACAAGAAGGATGTTACTTGGTTGAAAACAGCTCTTTCAAGTGTTTTCGCAATGAATGGTAGGAGAGAGATAGGTCTGTAATTCTCTTCAAATGATGTGTTTAGTGTTGGTTTTTTAAGCAGTGGAGTAACCCGAGCCTGCTTGAATGCTGTAGGGAAAGTGCCAGTATGGAGGGATGAGTTGATGATGTGTGTGAGTGCTGGTAGAAGTGTGGGAGAGATGGCTTGTAGAAGGTGTGAGGGGATGGGGTCTAGAGGGCAGGTGGTAGGATGACTGGAGAGGAGAAGTGTAGATACTTCTTCCTCGGTTAGCGGGGAGAAGGAGGACAGAGGGTTATTGGCTGTGGAAGGGGTCAGTCTGGGTTCCTGTGTGTGTGGAGCTGAGAACTGACTGCTGATAGTTGTTGTTTTGTTGGTGAAGAAGTTCGCAAAATCGTCAGCAGTTAAAGAGGAGGTGGGTGGTGGTGGACAGAGGAGAGAGTTGAATGTCTTGAAGAGTAATCGTGTGTTGGAAGAGCTGTTGATCTTGTTGTGGAAGTATGAAGATTTTGCAGCATGAACATCAACAGAAAAGGAAGAGAGGAGAGATTTATACATACTTAGGTCAGATGTGTCTTTTGATTTGTGCCATTTCCTCTCTGCTGCCCTGAGTTCGGTCTGGTGTTCACGAAGAACCTCAGATAACCAGGGGTTAGAGGGAGTAGCGCATGCTGGCCTGGAGGAGAGAGGGCAGATATTGTCTAGAGAAGAGGTTAGAGTGGAGCATAAGGTATCCGTTGCGGTATTCACATCCAGAGATGAGAATTGTGAGGGTGGGGGAAGAGAAGATGACACGGCAGAGGAAAGATGGGAGGGGGAAAGTGAGCGCAGGTTTCGCCTGAAGGTGACTGGTGGTGGGGTTGGTGGTGCAGGGGTAGAGAGTTGTAGACTGAAAGTAATGAGGAAATGATCTGAAACATGGAGAGGTCTCACCAAAATGTTGTCTGTGGTGCAGTTGCGTGTGTAAACCAGGTCCAGTTGGTTGCCTGATTTGTGAGTACCTGTGGTGATGAGTCGTTTGAGATCGAAAGAGGCTAGGAGAGAGAGGTGAAGTCTGTTGCATGTGGCTTTTCGAGATGAATGTTGAAGTCACCGAAGACTAGAAGTGGGGTGCCGTCCTCAGGGAAAGAGGACAGCAGCACATCCAGCTCCTCTACGAAGTTACCCAGCTGACCTGGGGGGCGATAAATGACTACAATATGGATCTTATTGGGAGTTGTAAGTGTGATGGCATGATATTCAAATGAGTTGTTGTTGCATAGAGAAGAGAGCGCTGAGTATTTCCAATTGTTAGAAACGAGAAGCCCTGTGCCCCCACCCCTGCCAGACTGGCGAGGGGAGTGAGAGAAGGAAAAATTGCTAGAGAGAGCAGCGGGGGTTGCTGAGTCTTCTGGACGTATCCAGGTCTCAGTCAAGCCCAGGATACTGAGAGTAGAATGAGATGCAAAGGCTGGAATGAAGTCAGCTTTATTGACTGCTGACTGACAATTCCATAGACCCACGGAAAGAGAGAGAGGAGTGTGTGAGGATGAGAGAATGGGACACAGATTAGCAGTATCGTGCTGCCTTTTGCGCGTGATGAAAGGGCGTTGCCGAGTGATAACAGGAATGTATTGGAAACACATGTTGATTAAGGTGAACAGTAAGATAAAAAGTGGGAAGGAAAAGGGAAAAGGAGATACTTAAGTGCCTTTCTGGTGTCCTTGCTCGGTGGAGTCGCTCAGGTAGAGTCGCTGGTCTTTACCCGAGTCGGTCTTCACACGAGGAGGCTGAACACGAGAGCTGAACGCTTCCGCTGACGCTTCCGCGACAGCGCGCAAATTACATAGATATAGATATAATGCTTTCACCGCTTGAGTGAGGGCAGCTGTCTCGGTCCGGCAATTAAGTCAATAAAGCGAAAATGGGGCAAATCGAAACTGCTAGGAGCAAATACTTAAATACAATTAAACTGCAATAATAATTTTATATTTAATTTATCCCGAGGTTTACCGCAGTCTGCGGAAGTAGTTTGTTGAGGGTTGGTTTGTAAAGAAGGACTACATGCCTGTGCACATATATATTCAAATGTGCATACCTATGGACTAAACACGTGATGCGCATGTGCACGCCGTCTGCATTTTTGCGGGTTTGCGTTTTTGAGGTTTGCGCAGAGATAACCTTTTTTTTTTTTTTTCTTCCAAGGCTTGCACCTTGGAACCTATTTCAGGGTTTGCGTTCTCGAGCCACCAGGCACTGTTTTGTGCGGATGAGCGGGCCGGAGCGTGTTGAGGGTTTTCTTTTAGAACGGTGTCGTGTTAAGTTAATAACTAATGATCTTTGCAACGGAAGTGCAGAATGTCCTATAAATCAATCAAAACTAACTTTAGCTGAACAATAACTTTGTTCTAGAGCTGCTGTAAAGCCAAAACAATCTATGTTACTATAATTTCCTATTATCACTGTAAAGATGCTTTGAAAAAATCTATATTGTTAAAAGCGCTATATAAATGAAGGTGCTGCCTCGCTGTCTTACTGCTGTGTGGTTTGCGTCTGTAAGCTCCGTATAGCTTTCCGTTTTTGAATCTCTATTTACTATCATTCCTTGTTGTTTATATCGCTAAATATATCGTACTCATCAACCAGATATATGATATTATCTAATTTTGTCTGTCACATTGATCTGACTTCACTAGCATTAATCTAAATCAATATCGCTCGCAAAAACGCACTAGCCTTCCGCTAGCCTGTTAATCTGTCATCCGTGTTTGTTTTTTTTCTCTCGCACGCTCGTGCCTTTTCGAGTCCATCAAACAACTGTGGTGAGTAGGATCAGTCAACAAACACGGTGAGTCATGTCTTCTCCTATTATTGTCACTTGCACTTCATGTCACATGTATAGTATAGCCTTCTCTGGCCTGTCAGGGCTTTACATGTGATAAATGCAGAGAGATAGTCAGGCTGACGGAGAAGATTTCAGAACTAGAGACACGCATCCAAACTTTAATCGAGGATAGTAAGAATGCAAGGGCTTTAGATACTGCTTTGGATACGACTAGCTCATTGAACTCTGTACATTGTTCGGTTCCGGCTGTAAAGCCCGTGCAGCAGGGCAACTGGGTGACCGTGAGACGCTGTAGTGGCGGGACAAAACACCGCTCTTCTGTTCCGATAAAATATAAGCTTATATATTATAATATATTCTTCTGTTACAAAATATAAGCTGTGCACACCGGCAAGTGAAATGGTGTCTTGCGCACCCAACGCTCATGACCACCCACACCGCAATGACGTCATTTTTGCCGCACGCACCTTTGCGCTCGTGTGGACGTGGTGAGTATAAACCTTGCTTTATATTTTGTAACAGCACGCGTGGCTCCGCATCCGAAGATGCACGACTTCGAGCCGAATCTGGCCAAGCATGTACGTCTCACAGCACAGTTTGTGCGTCTTGAATTAGTAACATTTACAAAATGAGCCTATAACAGACATAAGCCATTTTAAAGGGTTAGTTCACCCAAAAATGAAAATTCTGTCAGTAATTACTCACCCTCATGTTGTTCCAACCATGTAAGTCTTTCGTTCATCTTCGGAACACAAATTAAGATATTTTTGATGAAATCTGACAGAATTTTGACTCCTCCATAGGCTTCCAGTGTGACCGAAACTCACCGGCCCAGAATAGTTATTAAAACATCGTTAAAATAGGCCAAGTAACTACAGTGGCACTACATTAAGTTTATCATGCGACGACAATACTTTTTGTGCGGAAAAACAACAAAAATAACGACTTTATCCAACTATTAGTGTTCCTCAATGTGGGCCTCTGACGAGAGTTCACGGGAGCGCCAGGACGCATGCGCGAGAACTGAGCTTACGGCGTTCTTCTTCTACTACTACTTGTTACTGACTGCTCACTCCTTGGGAGTATTTAAGCTCAGTTCTCGCGCATGCGTCCTGGCGCTCCCGTGAACTCTCGTCAGAGGCCCACATTGAGGAACACTAATGGTTGGATAAAGTCGTTATTTTTGTTATTTTTCCGCACAAAAAGTATTGTCGTCGCATGATAAACTTAATGTAGTGCCACTGTAGTTACTTGGACTATTTTAACGATGTTTTAATAACTATTCTGGGCCGGTGAGTTTCGGTCACACTGGAAGCCTATGGAGGAGTCAAAATTCTGTCAGATTTCATCAAAAATATCTTAATTTGTGTTCCGAAGATGAACGAAAGACTTACATGGTTGGAACAACATGAGGGTGAGTAATTACTGACAGAATTTTCATTTTTGGGTGAACTAACCCTTTAATAAAAATAAAGGTCCATGTTTTATAAAATGTCCACGAAACTTAATGAAATGTTTAGTGAAATTAGAAAATATTTAAGAGATCGTTAGTTTAGTTGTATAGCCTACATACATGTTTTTATATCCACATATTTTGTTCTAATGTCACAAGTAATAATCCCAGGGTTTACTGGATTTTACACAATTCTTTTTGTAGTCTGGTATTGGTGGTGATGTACTAAAATAAACATTGTCACGTGTGGACCTTTCTTCTTCTCACCGTTGATTCCTGATGGTTAAGAGAACAATTACTTGAATCACCCCCTGTCGTTTCACAGGATAGTACAACGGCGAGCGCGTTGAGTATAAACGCCTTGTACGTTTGGGGAGGTGCACGCGCAGTCTGCGGAGACTCGCGCTGCGGAGCCAGGCGAAAGTATAAACAAGGCTTAACACCATTGTGGAGACACTCTATTAATTCCGGTGAAATCACAAAACAAAATGCCCACAAACATGTCCCTGCTTGATACAATGTAACGAGTTAGCTCAAAGGGGAAATATTAATAATAACTCATAAATTGTTATGATTAATTATTAATATTTGGGTCAGTTAACTGGATTAACTTAATGTAGCTAAATTAATATTACAATCAATTAATCAGTTCGTCCAATGAACTCTTTTGACTATTAATTTATTTTAAGAAAAGCGTATATTTCATGGCCACCGAAAAATAATTATTTCTTATCATGTACAGTGCTTAGAGCATGTAACAAGATCAAGATCTTAAAATAAACTTTGTTGCAAGCAGAGAATCCGAACCAAATACGTATTGCGCACAAGTTTTATTAACTAAATCACAAACATAACTAATCTAAACACACATACATACATGCATAGGTAAAATGGTGAGTGACAGAATGGAACCCATGGGCCCCGGTAGGGGTCCCCACAGACATCAACCTGAAGAAGCAGCAGTGAAGGCCAGAAGAAGATGAGGAAGAGCTTGTGTAGTGACCATTTAAAGCCTGAGAAAGGTCCACCCTTTCAGGGTTGGCTTAACCAATAAGAAAGGGGGAATTTCCAAGCGGGAGATTCCTCTGTGGGGAGGATTTATGACGCTATCTCAAGACATCTGCCTTCCCGTTTGTGTCCATTAATGCTCAGCTAGATATAACAAACACACACTGCATTCTAAGAGAAAGTGATGTGCACTAAAGTGTGAGTCATTAAATGAGGATTAATGAGATAGGAGACATGATACAGATGGGGTTACATTGACCGTTGGTTGTATAATAAAATACATACCTTAGTATCAAATACATAATAGTACACAAGACAGTAAATCATTCACACAGTTTCTTGGATGCATGTTCATTTATAGATCAGTTTGCCTTTGATTAATGCAGCAAAGTCTGTTTTAAAGTCTGTTTCTTTCTTCGCTGTCTTGACCACGTGACCACATTCTTAACAGCAATAAAACCAACTTATCTGATCGTAGTCATGGTAACCAATACAACAAATAATACAATACAACAAATAATTGTGTCTGATTTGTCTCAGTCGTTACAACAACCACTGATAAACATATTTGGTTCTGATGAGCAAAAAAAAAAACTATACGAGTGTGGATTAGAACTTGGATTTATTTACGTGAAAATTCTCGGCACTAACAATATTAGCAGATCTCATTAAAGGTAGGGTAGGTAGGATTTTTATAAAAAACTTTTTTTCAAATTTGTTTAAACTGTCTTTATATACCAACATAATTAAAATGTAAGTGCACTGAAAGAGAGAATATAAAAATCGAGTGACTGTAGACCTTTTAATCTGCAATAAACTCAGCTCATTATTTCCATTCGGGACAAAACAATTGATTGGTTTGGGCGACTGTCACTCACTCTCGCAACCATGGCTACCACCCCTGTTGCTAGATCTGCCCATATGCGCGCGCACCCGTTTGATTTGAGGAATGCAAGAGAGGCGCGAAACCTACGAAGAGTAAAATTATGGCAGAGAAAGAGCATTCAAAATTCAAAGCACCTGCATATGCAGTCAGCAAAGGCAAACAAGGCAAAAACTACTTCCTCGGACCCTGGTTGCCCGCACTCTTGAACGACCTCCTCTGCTTCGCCCTCGACCCCGGACCTGTCCTCGAACCGACGATGCGGTACTTGTCTCCGGAGTGTAACGTTAGTCCTCATTAGAGTCAACAATGTTTTCATCATGGAAACTCTTACATGCAAAATACCGTAGGCTATATGTTATGAATCTTACACGAAATTCACCTTCATCACAGTGTAACTGATGGTAATGGAAAAACGTGTATCAATGCAACCTGCTTTGCCTTATAAATATAGCTCGTTACCTATAAATATACCTTGTTACCGAATCAAACAAAGTATATTTTAAGCTTTACCAGTATCAATATGCTAGCTTGATAGTGAGTACTAAAAGAAATCGTATTTGTTTATATTTATAGTGATAAAGTTAGGTATTTTATTACATGTGATTCTGACGTGATGTCACTGCATGCACTGCGCTCCTTCCTCGCCACTCGTCTCAGGTAAATAAATGCGTCTTCAGTTCCAGCTGAGCCTGAGCGTTTGGCGTTGCGCGTTCATGTGTTTTGGGGGCGTGGCTTTGGAAGGAGCTCAGAAGGGAGGGGGTGAAGTGAATGGAAATAATGAGCTGTGTTTACAACAGTCGTGAGAGGTCTACAGACACTTGATTTGTATACTCTCTTTTTCAGAGTACTTACATTTTAATTATGTATTGGTATATAAAGACAGTTTAAACAAATTTGGAATGTATTTTTTTTAGAAAAATCCTACCTACCCTGCCTTTAAATGGCAAATTAAACCCAGTGTACTATTGAAATTGATTTCTGGACATCACAATGTTATTTTTTCAGAAACAATTTATTGTACACATTTATTGTACATATATCTTGTATAGCAACTCCCCTCCCCCCCACACACCTGTCCCTCCCACTTTTTAAAACAAATTATGCCACTGGTTGGAGATGTGTGTTCGGTTACACAAGTTTTATTCCGTTTTCCAACTGGACATTGGTAAGAATGAAATGACTAGAATTTATTCACACCTCTACTATTGAATCCAACATATCATCAGCACTCGGATTCATTTCCATGGTGCTGTCAAGTACGACTTGCAGTCCTCGCAGTCTGTAAGGTAAACTAAACGCTATTGGCTATTTGAAAAGGGGGAGGAGCCATTGAATATGTCCCGCCTTAGTTTCCTGTTTCAGTGGAAATTACGACAATGCATCATACAAAGCTGCGTGTTTCAAGGCAGTTCAGTTGGCCTTTAAACACAGGTGTATTTATAAATACACTAAGAAGGCAGATAAGGACATATCCTCTTATGCATGAGGACATTATTGACTGTCTACTTTGTGTATCGCAAATGTTCAGATTTGATTTGTGTGTCCCATTCCGCTCTTTCATTTTCCGGAATATCGGCATTGGTTTCTATGGCAATAACGCTATGTTGGTAGGTATACGCTAAAAACAAGAACAACCGCAACATGGGGTTTGTAATACAGATGTTGTCTTATTTACAACATGACAATGTGTAGCCGCCACGCTGGACTACTGCGTCTTCTGAGGCAGCAGCAGAAATGTAGGAGGCTGGTATGCATGGATTTATTCTGTGCTGTTGTCTTCACTGGTTTCAAAACATTATATTATATGCTCCATTATATTGTTATTTTCTGCTCGTCCGGCACATTGTACAACACAACCTTGTTTCTGCCACGACTTTCAGCCTGTTTCCTATAACAACGTCTGACGTTTACATTTTACGTCGCATGAGAAAGTCACATAAACCATAAAAAATCCTATCAGATCGGATTTCTAAAAATGTGACTTGAATAGGATTTCAAACCAAATATGAATGTAGCTCGAAACGGACTTTATTTTCTGTTCACACTTGCTAAATCTGATCAGATTTAAATTGGATAAGCACAAAAATTGGATTTGGACTGACAGTCTGAAGAAGGATTACAGGTGTTCAAATTTGAAGACATACACCGCGTCTACACCGACTTGTCTACACTGGATGTGACAAACCGAGTGTTGCAAATCCATTTGTTCTCATGTCAGAATAAAAAAGAAAGGGAAAAATAGATAAAAATAGAATAAAAATAGAAATTGTTGCGTCACATCCGGTGTAGACAGCATCACTAATTATAATAGTTTCTATTTGCTTTTGTCGCGTTAAATCACACCGCTCACGTCTGGTGTAGACATTGTGATAACACAACATTATAATAGACATTTTATTTATATTCCTTCAAGATGTGTTTTATATTCAGAAGGCAATTAATATATATATATTTTTAAACTCAATACAAAATCGAAAAATGTTTGTAAGGGTGTGTTTGGTTCCCTTTCGTGGTCACTCCGAGTTACGTCGGATGACGACGATTGGGGTTTCGCTTAGAAAGCCTCTCACCTTCGAGTATATAAAACGAGCCAATGGCAATGAAATGCCATGGGTCTGCGGAATTTGCATAGCGTATCTCCGCCCACCGCAGGGGGTATATAAGGAAGTACGCTGCAATATGCAGATATGTTTTCGCTTCGGAGCCAAGTTCAGTACTTCACTCCACAAGCCTTTTGAGTGTCATCTCAAATCTCTTCGAGACGAGCGGCTCTTCAGTGTGTTTGTGTGACGGCGCTTTCCAGCGAGATCGCATTTCCTGCTGCTGATTTGTGCAGTAATCTGCCGACAGTGAGTGTTTCTCCCTGGGCGCTTCAGCACTCTGCTGAGCTTTTCCACTCTCTAAAAGAGCTGCACGCGGCACGTCTTTTTCAAGACGGTTCGCCCGTGTATTTTCTGGATGTGTGTGCGCACTGTGCGGTCATCTGCCTAACGGTCGCGAGCGCTGTTTTGCGTGTTGGGCTTAATCACGCTTGGCAGCGCTCGTTGATGAGTCATGTTTTCATTGCAAAAAATAAACTAAAAAAAAAAAAAAAAAGAAAAAGAAGGGAACATGACCATCGCGATGTTTATAGATCAAGACTCAATGATCTCCATGTGAGTAGAGTCCCCTCTGCCACACCCCAATTTATCTCTTCCTCGAGAAGAGATACTTTGGCTGGTGGCCAGGGTGATCTGAGGGTTTGGTGTGGCACAACAACCGACGAGTCAATTCCTCGGGCCACACCCCCCTCCACATCGCAGACCATGCACTCACAGCATCACAAGGTGGGCTTGATTCCTCTGGAAATGAAGTTTCGACTGCGTTGCCTCCCACGGGAGTGCCATCGTTGCCGGGACCGATCCAGAGCTGTCAGCCATGCTTTCCCGGGCAGCTGAAAGCATCGGCTGGAGTGGCCCCGCCCTCCCCCCGAGCGCTGTAAGCTTCTCCCGGACGTGCATCAGGACGCCTGCGCTGCGCGAGACTCCACGTGACTTTCGCGGCTCGCGGGTGTCCTCCGCCTTCGCTGCTTTCGATCGCATGGTGATCATGGTCTGTATGGTCCCCGTCACTATCGTGGCACGGTCATGCAGTACTGTGTGTCGCCTAAGCCTTCGATGCAGTGCTGTCCCGGGAGTTCTGTCGAACCGGCCGCAGTGGAACGCTAGTCCTTCCCTGGCCAACCCTGGCAGAACGCGGAAAATTTTAACCACGCCCCTATGCTGGGACGCTATGCCTCCCATGCCCGGCCTGGTTGTTCCGCCACGCACACTACTGACCTCGCTCTCGGGCGACATCGGTACCTGCGTGATCCTGGGTCAGGTGATGTCCACTATGTGGTCCAGACATGGGCTTAGTCAGGTTGATGTGGTAGGGTCTGAGAATTAATTTTCTCAGCTCCCCCATGTCCCAGGCTGAGCTCTTTGGCGGGTGGCTTCGGCCACCTGAAGCAGACTCAGGTTCTGTACCGATGGTCATCCATCCGTGCGGTCTCCTTAGTCTTCTTCCCGCCAAGGCCCCCTCCATGCGGCTGCTCCCCTCGGGCCTTCACCAGCTCTGAGTAGGAGGAAGTCGCAGGAGGGTGGCGCTGCCCGTCTCCGCCCCTTAGACTGCCACGTCAGTCTAAGCAGCACCCTTGAGGCGGGCAGCCTGGTCGGCGGTGTGGTTGAGGACTGCGCCCAACAGTCTTCGATCACTCCAGAAGCGGACTGAGGCTATGCACTGACGGTCATCCGTTGGTGTGGTCTGCTTAGTCCGCTTCCCGCCGACGCCACCTCCATGCGGCTCCTTCCCTCGAGCCTTCACCGGTCCGAGCACGAGGAGGTCGCTGGAGGCTGGCACTGCCTGTCTCTGCCCCTTAGCCGGCTAACACCTGGCTAAGCAGCACTCCTGAGATGGGCAGCTTGGAGTTAGGGCTCAGTTCTTCGGGGAGTTGGGAGCAGGACCACTCCTTCCCCCAGTGGAGGGCTGGGAGAGAATGTTGTTCTTAAGAACTGATGCTCTTTCTCTGAGCTTTAAGAGGCAGTGGATGACAGCACGCGCCGCCCACGGGCCACGCTCCTCTCATCCCCCCTCTGTCGCCAGACCCCTGCCAGAGCACGCCCCCGTGGGACGCGCGCCCTCCCCTGGCCTCCTCTGGCAGGATGCGGTTTATGACCGTGCCCCCGCACAGGGCCGCTATGCCACCCTCGCCGGTGCCGGTCATTCCGCCTCGCTGCCCCACCGACGGTACGTCTGTGGTTCGTATGACCCCGCTGGTGCACTTTCTGGAGGCCTGGTTAGAGCTTCCCAGACTGTCCCGCTGGGTCGCGAAAACCATTAGATTCGGCTACGCGATTCAGTTCGCGATATCTCCTCCCCGCTTCAGGGGAGTCCGCTTCACTATGGTCGGGGGCAATGCCCCTGTCATGAGAGCGGAGGTCGCCACCCTACTGGCGAAGGGTGCGATCGAGATTGTCCCTCCAGCCGAGATGAAGTCCGGCTTCTACAGCCCCTACTTCATTGTACCCAAGAAGTCCGGTGGGTTACGGCCAATCCTCGACCTGCGCGTCTTGAACCGCTCCCTTCACAGGCTGCCGTTCAAGATGTTAACGGCCAAACACATCCTCCAGTGTGTACGGCCGCAGGATTGGTTTGCAGCGATCGACCTGAAGGACGCCTACTTCCATGTCTCCATTTTACCTCGACACAGACCGTTTCTACGGTTTGCTTTCAAGGGGCAGGCATACCAGTACGCGGTTCTCCCTTTCGGGCTAGCCCTGTCTCCTCGCGTCTTTACGAAGGTCGTCGAGGCAGCCCTTGTTCCCCTCCGGGAACACGGGGTTCGCATCCTGAACTATCTCGACGACTGGCTAATCCTAGCTCACTCTCGAGGCCAGGTTTGCGAACACAGGGACCTAGTGCTCCGGCACTTAGCTCGTCTGGGCCTTCGGGTCAACTGGGAGAAGAGCAAACTCTGCCCCGTGCAGAGGATCTCTTTTCTCGGTATGGAGATCGACTCGGTCGCCATGTGCGCGCAGCTTACGAGCGAGCGCGCGCAGTCACTGCTGACTTGTCTTCGCCAATTCGAGGGCAAGAGTGCGGTTCCACTGAAACTATTTCAGAGGCTCCTGGGGCATATGGCATCCGCAGCCGCAGCAACGCCGCTGGGATTGCTTCATATGAGACCGCTTCAGCTTTGGCTTCGCGATCGAGTCCTGAGGTGGGCATGGCAACACGGCACGCTCCAAGTCCCAGTGACTCCAGCCTGCCGTCAGACCTTCACCCCGTGGACGAACCTCAATTTTCTACGGGCCGGAGTGCCCTTAGAGCGAGTTTCCCGGCATGTTGTTGTATCAACAGATGCCTCCACCACGGGCTGGGGCGCCATGTGCAATGGTCATGCTGCCGCGGGCTCCTGGACAGGACCCCAGCGCCTTTGGCATGTCAATTGTCTCGAGTTGCTGGCTGTACGTCTCGCCCTGCACCGCTTCCATGCGCTGCTCAGGGGTCAGCACGTACTAGTCCGATCAGACAATACCGCAACAGTAGCGTACATCAACCAACAAGGTGGTCTACGCTCCCGCCGTATGTCGCAACTCGCTCGCCACCTCCTCATATGGAGTCAGAAGCATCTGAGGTCGCTTCGAGCCATTTATATCCCGGGACACCTGAACCAGGCGGCCGACGAGCTGTCTCGAGTTCGGCCTCTCGCTGGAGAATGGCGGCTCCATCCCCAGACGGTCCAGCTGATTTGGGATCAGTTCGGCGACGCACAGGTAGACCTGTTTGCCTCCCACGACTCGTCCCATTGCGACCTGTTTTATTCCCTGACCGAGGGCACGCTCGGCACGGATGCACTGGCGCACAGCTGGCCGCGGGGCCTACGCAAGTATGCGTTTCCCCCAGTGAGCCTCCTTGCGCAGACCTTGCGCAAGATCAGGGAGGACGAGGAGCAGGTCATTTTGGTTGCCCCGTATTGGCACAACCGGACCTGGTTCTCCGAACTAGTACTCCTCGCGACAGCACCTCCCTGGCCAATTCCTCTGAGGAAGGACCTCCTTTCTCAGGGACGGGGCACCTTATGGCACCCTCGTCCCGATCTTTGGAACCTCCACGTGTGGCTCCTGGACGGGACGAGGCAGGTTTGAGTACCCTACCACCTGCGGTGGTGGCTACCATCACTTCCGCTAGAGCATCGTCCACGAGACATGCCTATGCGTTGAAGTGGAACCTCTTCGTCAACTGGTGTTCTTCTAAACATCAAGAACCCACGAAATGCCCGATCAGTGTCGTGCTTTCCTTCCTGCAAGAAGGGTTGGAGCGAAGGCTGTCTCCCTCCACCCTGAAAGTGTATGTTGCCGCCATTGCCGCACATCACGAAGCAGTCGATGGTAAGTCTTTGGGGAAGCACGATCTGATCGTCAGGTTCCTGAGGGGAGCGAGGAGACTAAATCCTCCTCGTCCTCCCCTCGTACCCTCTTGGGACCTCTCAGTGGTTCTAACTGCCCTGCAGAGTGCTCCATTTGAGCCTTTGCAATCAGTGGAGCTTAAGTTCCTGTCTATGTAGACAGCGCTCCTGGTTGCATTGGCCTCCAGCAAGAGGGTAGGGGACCTGCAGGCATTTTCGGTTGACGAAGCGTGCCTGGAATTCGGGCCGGCTAACTCTCACGTGATCCTGAGACCCCGGCTTGGATACGTGCCCAAGGTTCCTACCACACCCTTTCGAGAACAGGTAGTGAACCTGCAAGCGCTGCCCTTGGAGGAGGCAGACCCAGCCTTGGCACTGCTCTGTCCAGTACGCGCCCTTCGTGCTTACGTAGACAGAACGCGGTGTTTCAGGACCTCAGACCAGCTCTTTGTCTGTTATGGTGGGAAGCTGAAGGGAAAGGCTCTCTCAAAGCAAAGGTTATCTCACTGGATAGTGGATACCATTGCTTTGGCATACCAGCAGCAAGGTCGTCAATGCCCCCTTGGTGTGAAAGCCCACTCCACTCGTAGTGTGGCTTCTTCTTGGGCTCTAGCGCATGGCACCTCGCTAACAGACATTTGTAGAGCTGCAGGCTGGGCGACACCCAACACATTCGAGAGATTCTATAATCTCCGAGTAGAGCCAGTTTCTTCTCATGTACTCGCTTCAACCAGCCGGTACTAGATTCTGCTCAGGTGTCTTCGCTTGCTCGCCATTCCTCTCCACGGACGGGATACGTGCGATCATCTTCTCAGGTGAGTCTGATAAGCTCTGAGTTCCTCCAGCACTGGTTACGTCAACGCCTGAGTTATGCCAATCTGCCATAACACAGCTCTTGCGCTTGACTAGGTGCCTCCATGTGCATGGTCCCCCCTTTGGGCGACCCCCACATGTGTATTCCACTATAAGTCTCTTTTGAGCGTGTGTCTTTCCCTTGGCAAGCCACCTTGCCAACCCTGGGGTTTAAATATTCCACCTGCGGCTGGACACCTCAGTGATACCCCATATGCATCCCTCTGGGTCATATGTGTCTCTCAAGTCCCCCCCTTAATGGTTGGGCATAATTGCATATTTCTCCTGAGATATGCTTCCCAGTGTACCTTGGTATTCCTGTGTTAAGTAGGACTCCTTCGTTCGTGCTATTCTCACAACAGGGAGCTCAGACTTACGCAGGGCACTGGATGACAGCCGAGGTGGCGTGATTAGACTGGAACCCCAATCGTCGTCATCCGACGTAACTCGGAGTGACCACGAAAGGGAACGTCTCGGTTACGGATGTAACCCTCGTTCCCTGAGTAGAGAACGGAGACGTTACGTCTTCCTGCCACTTCCGCTGTATCGCTGAAAAACGCCTGAGTTCAGTCTCGGCTCCTCAGCGAAGACATATCTGCATATTGCAGCGTACTTCCTTATATACCCCCTGCGGTGGGCGGAGATACGCTATGCAAATTCCGCAGACCCATGGCATTTCATTGCCATTGGCTCGTTTTATATACTCGAAGGTGAGAGGCTTTCTAAGCGAAACCCCAATCGTCGTCATCCGACGTAACGTCTCCGTTCCCTACTCAGGGAACGAGGGTTACATCCGTAACCGAGACGTTCTCTTGGTCCAGACCAAAAAAGAAAACGATACATTTAGTCCTGGTTCGCTTAGCCAATGTCATTTTTAACATAGTACAAAAAAAAAATTATGACATTGTGATGGATCTGCCATGAGCATTAGCAAATCACAACAACAACAAAAATAGTCCATAGCCACAAACAGGGAGCAAAGTTATCTTCAAATGTGAGTCTTTATTAAATCTTGCTTAAGCAAGAAAAAAAGGTGATCTCAAGCCTCATTAGAGCGAAAAAAATAAGCAAAAATTGTATAGTTAAATTGATGAAGAATAATATTCCATTCAGGCTAAATCACAAAAAAAAAATATGATATCCAATCTATTTTTCCATGAGTCCACTATGTCAGCAATTATACTATTACCTAGCTTGTTTGGTAGCTTGTTTCATACAGTAGCTTGTTGGATATTAAGTTACCCACTACAACACAGCAATACAGTGCCGGCCCGAGCCTCTTGGGGGCCCTAAGCAGAATTTGATTTGGGGGCCCCCCTCCCACCACGCAGAGTCACCTGTGCTAGAAGATTATTGACACAAATGTCATGCTATAATGTTATAGCGAATATTATAAACGAATACAGTGAGGTTATGTACAGTATTAATAAAAAATAAATAAAAAAACGATACATAAAATGCTTCACACTTTTATTAAAACTTCTGAATACAAACTGTCATAAAACATATTAAATAAATTATTTGCAAATGTGCAAATGTGCATTAAATGTGCAATCTTTTAAATAAAACCAAAATAGACAAACATTAATATAATAAAAAATAGAATGTTACAAAAAAAGATACTTAAATAATGAAAGCAAACATAAGAACAGCAAGGGTTCAACAATGACAATTGTACAAAAATGACCTCAAAATCGTTCCTTCCTAGCTTTTCTGGAGGCAAAGTCACTGACATCATTGTATGGTATTGCTTGGCCAACTTTGTTATTAATACTTATGACTGCAAGTCTAGTCTTCCCTGGGCCATTGATGATCTCAAGTATGTTTTTATCAATTTGAGCTTGGAAAAGCTCCTCTCTTCTGAAGCAACTGTCACTCGCTTGTAACTCTGCAGTGGATTAACCTGCAATGATAAAATAAACAAACAAACAAATAAATAAATAAAAAGCTAAATGTGTCATGTCATATTAACAGGCTATGTAACCATTTGCCATCAAGAAAAACCTCACCTGCTGTATCATCAGCTGTGGAGGCTCTGACACTCGATGAAACATTAGGGGCAGGTAGAGTTGGTTGTACTCCAAAGTACTTCAACAGTGTTCCTGAAAAAAAAAAAAAAAGCATTGCATAAGTGCATAGTTGATCGAGCAGAATGAGTTTATTTTGCCATCATTACTTACACAACAAGCAATTCCACACCACACCTAACAATTCATATTCTATTGGCAAATGAGGAATAATTGCAGTATGGTGAAAACTTAACATGGTGATTTACTGCAGCCTATAAATATGAGGATAGCACTGCTACATCACTCGCCACCATATTAATAAAATTGAAGTCTATTTTCATCACAGAAGGCTCCCCCCACCCAACATGGTTTTGGTATATTTTCTCATAAAGATCAATACCATCTCTCACCAAAGATCTTAGACGCGAGAGCGCACGTGCTTTGCCTATGAAGCAAAACAGCAATGCTAGCTAAGCTGGCATCGCTGTTTTCTCCAACTTAAACCGATATCTATCAATACGTGAAATACACACCTACCTAGATAAATGTATATTAATAATGGGAGACATTTCACTGTTGATGGCGGAGATTTAGCTCTGGTGATGGGTTATAAATATCATGAGTCATGACTAGCTAGCTGCTACCTCAAGTGACGTGAGCACAGTTTGTGCTGCTGCTGCACAAAACATACTGTAAATAATCATGCAAACATACCTTTATCTTGCTCTTTTTTTCTCCTCCTCTGTCCTTTTCTTTTTTCTTTTTTCGGCACCAGAGGGATACGTCCTTTTTTGTGACATGGCTTAAGGTCCTTGCACACTGAATCCGAAATTTTCGCATGCGTTTTTTTGTGTCCGACAGTCTGTGACTCTAAACTGTCAAAACACCATTCAAATGCTTGTTACGGATGCGAAAAACGCAGAAAATCGAACCTGAACTGATTTTTTTTTTTGATGGACGAAAGTTTCGGAGGCAGTGTGCAAGTGTGATTGACATAACGTGAGGTTGTATTTATTTTTTAACGTGCGAAAATTTCAGACGCTAATTTCGCACTCAGTGTGCAAGGGCCTTTAGGCTTATTTATTATCGTGACGTGCACTTGCGCACCCCTGCGATGTCAATGTACGCACGCGAGCCGTGACAGCCGTCGCGAGGTGTCTAGTGTATGCGCATGACTCAAACGCTGGCAGACACAGCAGCAGTTGTCGACAAATCAGAATTTTCTTGTCTTGAATTATTCATTCATTCATTCATTCATTCATATTCATTCATTAATTAATTTATATCACTTGTTTAAGTTATTTAATTGTAAAAAAAAAAAAAAACGATTGCCCCAAGCAGCCACTTAGTTCGCTTATGCCTCGGGCCGGCCCTGCAGCAATAATGTGTGAAATGAAAGTTTTAGCATAAGTTCTGCCAGGAAGACTCAATTGTTACGTCACTTATTACCTTCTCATCTATCCAATTGTGTTCTAATACTTGTAGTACGGTATTTTGCCTCCCAAGTCTTTCTGGAAGAACTGATATTAGGCTAATATTGTAGACTGTTGTGTTGGGATTTGCTCAATATGATGTTAAAGGGATACTTCAGGATTTTGCATTAAGCTCTGTATCAGTAGAAAACATGTGCTTTCCACCCTCATATCCCCCTGAGACGAGAGATATATGTATTTTTTGTCTGGAAAAAATCCTCTGATGACGCAAAAATCGTCATTTTGCGTCATCGGAGGATTTTTTGGTCAGAGGCTAAAGACTACAGCCAGTAGTAGGGGCTGTCCCGCATGTTTTCAACCCGCCCATAGAGGGTGGGATCTCAATCACAGAATGTACACATAATGTCAGCCATCTTTTTTTGGAAGCTAAGCTAGCAGGCTCTTTTTCTGTGGAGAAAGCTGAGTAGTAGGAGAAAGCTGAGTAGTAGGGGTTACCATCCTCTTTTTCCCGGACATGTCCGGCCGTCAAGATCGTCCAAAATGTTCGGGATTCGGCTTTTGCTTTCTGCGGTCACCATTCATTGTTTACATGCACACCTTTTGTTTAAATCTAACTGAATTCATTCCGATTGGTGAATCTGAATGTAGTGTTTACATGAACGCTAAACAAGTGATCGGTTGATGTGCGTTTTAACATTGCTAAGAAAATTCCCACTCCTCCGTGAGAGATACGAGACCGGTGCGTCTCACAGGTGTCGCTCAACAGTAATCACGCCACCGGCCTCGCGCCGTTCTCCCGCGCCCCTCAGCCTCGTCCTGCTCGCCACAGTAAAACATAATGAATGGCGACTGTAGAACGCAAAAGCCGAATCCCGGATATTTTGGGCGATCTCGAAATCCCGGGCAGATTCGTCACGGAGACTCACTAGTAGCCTAGTCTTGTTGTTTAACTTCGCGCTCTTACCAGTAGGCGTGGCTTGGGAGTGGCCTCGTAGAGCAGCGAAGCAAGTGCATTGAAGGAGTTGTTGTCTTTCATCCACATAAGCCAAAAATACATTTTCTGGCTTTTCTCAGTCTAGAAAGCTCCAAATTCAAAAATAATTTCACATTTCTTTTACATAAATGACCCATTTTAAATACACATTCATCTTTCCAGAGGTGAAGTATCCCTTTTAGTGGCAGATCAATTGGCTTGTCTGTCCCAGACGAAACCTAAAACACTATGTGGAGGACACAGGATAATGTAATAATTATATGACCGTGTGGTGAACCTATGAACATAACTCATATTTAAACAACTATCCCTTTGTGTAGGCTACAAGTACAATTTTGGCTGTATTATTAGTGTCTCCTTAAAAAAATGCTCTTGAGAATTGTTTTGTTTACTGTCCCCCCCCCTACTGTTAGATGAAATGTACACCCATGGACATAAAAAAAAAAAATGCAAACATACGTATCGAGCATTTTTTAATCTATTTGAGAAAATAGTCTGATTTTGAAACGGGCTGGACAACCTGTCACTCATATGAGATCACAGGAATAGCAATTGTTATGGAAAATTTTGATTTTCATTGATTTGCAGTATTGATTTTCATTGACTTTCAGTAAAACATTGAAATGACCTTCTATACATGGTCTATGTGGTAAAACTGACGTGTATGTGTTTCTCTTAATGCTGGGTAACAGGTGGGACGTCAGGAGGTGGCAGAATGAGAGGGGACCTCTGACTTCTAGGGTCAGAAGTCGCCCAATTTAGAACTTGTGAGTTTGTAAGAACAAACTTAGCAGTATCAGAAAACTAGCATGGAAGCCTCTCCTTGTTTAGATGAGGGCCTGTAAGCAGAAGACCTTGAAAGCAGTATAAAGACTCCTCTGCCCTCCCTCTGTCACAGTTCTGTTCTGTCTGAATGTTGTTGTCACTGATCACATGTCTTCCTTTGTTCTGTTTTCCCGCCACTCCTTGGTTCCCATGGTTACCCTCATTAGTTCATTTGTATCACCTGGTTTCTCGTTAGTCTTGTCAGCTGTGTCTTGTTTCCTTGATCTGTTCTCCCTTGTATTTAAGCCCTGAGTTTTGCCTTGTTCAGTGTCGGTCAATGTTTATGTTAAGGTTCTATCTATGTTCTTTGCCCTCGCTCCCTGTTCTTTGTATTTTGTGATTATTGAGCATTAAAACCTCGTAATAGATCTCCGTGTTCATCTCCTTCTTCATCCACCCCAGGAACCCTGACAGATTGACCGACCGCAAAAATGGATATCCCCGCTGTCCGCCTCCTGTGTTTGGATCAGGGGGATCAAACATTGGAGGACCACACGCAGAGCTTTCTAGAGACTGCTTCTCTCACTCACTATCCGGACTACTGCCTCTGCACATTCTACCGGGTGAGTCTGGACGACTCAAGCAGAGAGAAGTTGACTGGAGAAGGCCCGAAAGATAATTTCGCTGCCTTTGTGGAATGGGTGTTGGTGAGTTGTAATTCTGCTTTCACAGTATGCTCTGGTGAAGAGGATCTCGCCAGCACCCTTCCAGGCACTCCTCTCATCAGCCCAACCAAGCCTGCACTTCACGCCAGACCAGCCGAGCCCGCACTTCACGCCAGAGCTGCCGAGACCAAGGCAGTAAGCGTCGTGCCCGCCGCGCCTGTGACTGACAGCGATCTTCCTCCTCTCATCGGCCCGCCAGAGCCCTCTTCGCCACTGGTCCCGTCCAGCCCAGAGCCTTCGCCGCTGGTCCCGTCCAGCCCAGAGCCTTCGCCGCTGGTCCCGTCCAGCCCAGAGCCTTCGCCGCTGGTCCCGTCCAGCCCAGAGCCTTCGCCGCTGGTCCCGTCCAGCCCAGAGCCTTCGCCGCTGGTCCCGTCCAGCCCAGAGCCTTCGCCGCTGGTCCCGTCCAGCCCAGAGCCTTCGCCGCTGGTCCCGTCCAGCCCAGAGCCCTCTTCGCCGCTGGTTCCGCCCAGCTCAGAGCCCTCTTCGCCGCTGGTTCCGCCCAGCTCAGAGCCCTCTTCGCCGCTGGTTCCGCCCAGCTCAGAGCCCTCTTCGCCGCTGGTCCCGTCCAGCTCAGAGCCCTCTTCGCCGCTGGTCCCGTCCAGCTCAGAGCCCTCTTCGCCGCTGGTCCCGTCCAGCTCAGAGCCCTCTTCGCCGCTGGTCCCGTCCAGCTCAGAGCCCTCTTCGCCGCTGGTCCCGTCCAGCTCAGAGCCCTCTTCGCCGCTGGTCCCGTCCAGCGCAGAGACCCCTTCACCGCTGGATCTGCCCAGCACAAAGCCCTCACCGCTGGATCTGCCCAGCACCGAGCCCTCACCGCTGGATCTGCCCAGCACCGAGCCCTCACCGCTGGATCTGCCCAGCACCGAGCCCTCATCGCTGTCCAGCACCGAGCCCTTATCGCTGCCCAGCATCAAGCTCTCTTCACGATCCCTATCAGCCCAATCAGAGACTGTTTTTAGCCATCCTTCTCCTGTACCCGGGACTTTCCCCAAGTATTTTTTGGGGGGGGGCCATATGCCTCCGTCCTGGCCACTCGAGGGGCCATGGCCACCGGAGGGGTCCTCACCACCATGGCCGCCTGAAGGGTCCTCACCGCCGTGGCCGCCTGAAGGGTCCTCACCGCCGTGGCCACCTGAAGGGTCCTCACCGCCGTGGCCGCCTGAAGGGTCCTCACCGCCGTGGCCGCCTGAAGGGTCCTCACCGCCGTGGCCGCCTGAAGGGTCTTCTCCGCCATGGCCACCCGAAGGGTCTTCTCCGCCATGGCCACCCGAAGGGTCTTCTCCGCCATGGCCACCCGAAGGGTCTTCTCCGCCATGGCCACCCGAAGGGTCTTCTCCGCCATGGCCACCCGAGGGGTCTTCTCCGCCATGGCCACCCGAAGGGTCTTCTCCGCCGTGGCCACCTGAAGGGTCTTCTCCGCCGTGGCCACACCCACTGCCTGCTCCGCCGTGGCCGCACCCACTGCCTGCTCCGCCGTGGCCACACCCACTGCCTGCTCCGCCCTGGAGGCTTCCTGCCTTGTCTCCCTCACCTTGTTTCCCCCGTCAGCCTCCAGGGCGCCCACCCTCCCACCCCTTTGTTGGTCTGTCTACGGCGCGAGGACGCGCCTACCGGGAGGGGGGAGTTATGTCACAGTTCTGTTCTGTCTGAATGTTGTTGTCACTGATCACATGTCTTCCTTTGTTCTGTTTTCCCGCCACTCCTTGGTTCCCATGGTTACCCTCATTAGTTCATTTGTATCACCTGGTTTCTCGTTAGTCTTGTCAGCTGTGTCTTGTTTCCTTGATCTATTCTCCCTTGTATTTAAGCCCTGAGTTTTGCCTTGTTCAGTGTCGGTCAATGTTTATGTTAAGGTTCTATCTATGTTCTTTGCCCTCGCTCCCTGTTCTTTGTATTTTGTGATTATTGAGCATTAAAACCTCGTAATAGATCTCCGTGTTCATCTCCTTCTTCATCCACCCCAGGAACCCTGACACCCTCTCGTCGTCGCACTTGTTTCACAGACTGTACTGGTGACTTCTGTGTGGCAACTGGGCCTTCTTGCAAGAATAAATACCTTTTAAAAGACAGTTTGACTCAGAAATGTCTCTTACGCAGTGATGATTGTTTAATGAATATTTTTTGCCACAACACAAACCACAATGATCCAATGATCCAATCAATTCCCGATGGACAAAATCAAATCCCAGCCTACTTTTTTTTTTTTACTTTACTTTAATTAAAAAAAAAATTTTTTTTATCCGTTTCACACGGATATATGTCACAATAGGGAAGAAAAGACTCACAACTTTTGGGCACTAGTCATGTTATTTCAAAGGATAACAGTAAAAGTTCCCTTTCGAGGGAACTCGCGCTGCGTCGACGATGCCTTGGGAACGCCTCCGGATGATTACGTCTGAAGCACGTATGTCAACTAGTCCAATGGAAAGAATGAGCATCACGGGCGGGTGATGTCATGACCAGGAAAGGATAAAAGCACATCCGGTGCAACCAGTGCTAGCTTTTGTGCCTCAGCAAAGCACTCTATTTCAAAACTGCATGCATATTTATTGTTTGTCTGTCACTTATAATATCAATATTAATATTATGGCGAAACAACTATTCAGGTCGTGTGCTTCTCCCTGCCCTCATTTCCTTACGGGTGGGGATACACACGAACTTTGTGTAGTTTGTTTGGGAGTGAAGCATGCTATGTCAGCCTTCAAGGGGGCTGACTGACAGCATTGTGAGCGTCTCCCTCTCCGCATGCTCCGCTCCCGCCTGTCCATGTTTGACGAGAGTGGTCAGGTTCACGAACCTCAGGGTGCAGGACCCGCTATTGCCGAGGCTGCACGGAGAATGCATTCCTGGGGTTCGCAAATGGATCTCTCAGTAGGGTTGGAGACGGGCTCTGCCTTATCTCCTCCTTTACACGAGGGATCCAGTGCTCTCTTGCCGGTGTCGGAAGCCTGCTCTGTGGCTTCTTCCACCCGGGGAGAGAGCCCAATGCTTCAGTGCTCTAGCTCCGAGGAGGCAGATGTACTGAGCATTGTTGGTAGTGACACAAACATCAGGGAAGAAGATTCACCATCTTCTTCCCCTGCACATGAGGAGCTTATGGAGGTGATAACACGGGCTGTTGAAAAATTAAAAATTGATTGGCCAGTAGAGAGAAAAGGTGCTTGCCCTAAAAGCAAGTTAGATGAGCGCTTTTTAACATCTAGTTAATCATCTCCATCACGGGCCCTTCCATTTTTCCCCGATTTGCATAGTGAGCTATGTAGATCGTGGAATAGACCATTTTCTTCACGTCTCTTCAGTCCCCAAGTGCACACATATTCTGATATAAGGGGACTGAAGGAATATGGTTATGGGTTGATGCCCCCGGCGGAACAAACGCTCGCGAACTATCTGTTTCCCAGGTCAGCATCGTCCCTGAAGGCCCCCGTGTTGCCCACTAAACCCTTAAAAACAACGTCTAATTTTGGAGCTTGTCTTCACACCATGGCGGTGGTTCAAGCCTATCAGGCAGACCTGTTGGGGACCTGGATAAGAGTAAGGGAGTGAGTCCCGATGAAATTCGAGAACTTTGTCGGGCCACAGATCTTTCTCTCAGGGCTACGAAGGAGACCGCTCGTGCTATTGGGCGGTCTATGGCAGCCCTTATAGCTACTGAGAGACACCTCTGGCTAAACTTAGCAGAAATAAAAGAAAAAGATGGGGCGTTTCTGTTAGATGCTCCTTTTTCCCCTTCTGGTCTTTTTGGCGACTCAGTGAACACAGTTGTTGAAAGGTTTCAGGAGAATAAGAAACAATCAGAGGCTTTTAAAAAATGTCTCCCTTGCCAAGTCCAGCCCCCTGGGGATGCTGGGCGTGAACATCCCCAGCCATGCTCCTCACATCGTGCGCAACAGAAAGAGAGTGTCGCGTCTCGTGCCCCTCCTAATAAATCATGGGGGCCGAGCCGACACTCTCAGCCGAAGTCTTCCAAGTCAAAGCCGGATCTGAGGACCATTCTTATGGCGAAGAAGGCTTTGGCTCAAAAGAGGTCCTGACGCCACGTGCGTCAGACCATTGAGGACAGCCCCAGCCTGGGTGGAGCGGTGTTCACCTCTGTACACGGTGCCCGTTCCACTTCGGGGTCCTCAGGGGACCGTTCTGCCAACCCCGCCACCCTTGGTGCCTCGGGGCGCAGCGGTTTCCAGTGAGCTCGTGGCTCAGCGTCAACTCGACGTTGCGTCAGACTCGCGCCCTCTCCTAAGGGGGGTTCAAAAAGAGTCAATTCGGTTGTTTCCTGCCAGTATGCTTCAGGTCACCGAAGTGGCTGTTACAGTAACACCAGAGGCCAGTCTCGAGAGACTGGTACCCTTAGTAGATTTTCTGACAGAGTGGAAGAATCTGCCAAATATATCTCCATGGGTCCTGCAGATAATAGAGAAAGGTTACAGAATCCAGTTTGGTTCTCCTCCACCTCATTACAATGGGGTGTTACTCACGTTAGTACATCCCGAGCGGGCTCTGGTAATGGAGCAGGAAGTAGAATCTCTATTAGCGAAAGGAGCTATAGAGCAGGTGTACTCGCCCGACAGAGAATCGAGGTTTTACAGCTGCTACTTTATTGTTCCAAAAATGGATGGGGGGGTTGCGTCCCATTTTAGATCTTTGTCTGTTGAATCGTGCAGTAATGAAACTCAAGTTCAAGATGCTCACACTCAAACAGATCATGACCCAAATCAGATCCGAGGACTTCTGGCGGAATCAGAGCAGTTAGCGGTTCGGCATTGAGGTGTTGTTCTCGCTCACATGCAGAAATTGGGGTTGAGACTCAATGCCAAGAAGAGTGTGCTTTCTCCACTAAAGAGAACCACTTTCCTTGGTGTGGTGTGGAATTCAGTCAGGATGAATTCTATCGCACACTATCGCCCGTCCGTGTAGCTGCTATCCTCACAGCCACAAAAGAGTTGAAGCTAGGCCAGTCACGGACTGTGAAACAGTTCGAGAAACTGTTGGGCCTCATGGCAGCAGCGTCCAATGTGATACCCTTTGGCTTACTGTACATGAGACCCTTGCAGTGGTGGCTCAGAACCAGAGGGTTCTCCCCGAGGGGAAACCCACTTCGTACAATCAAGATCACGCGGCGGTGTCTCCGCGCCTTGGTTATATGGAGGAAACACTGGTTCCTATCCCAGGGTATGGTGTTGGGAGCTCCTTGCCATCAAGTTGCTATCTCGACAGATGCTTCCCTCACCGGCTGGGGAGCAGTAATGGAAGGCCGCTCAGCCCAGGGTCTGTGGAGGAGTCATCATCTTTCTTGGCACATAAACTGCCTGGAGATGATGGCAGTCTTCAATGCATTGAGACATTTCCTCCCAGACCTGTGGGGCCATCATGTGCTCGTCCGTACAGACAACACATCTGTGGTCTCTTACATAAATTGTCAGGGGGGTCTGAGTTCGCATCCACTCTACAAACTGGCGCACCAGATCCTCCTGTGGTCCCTAGGGAAAATACTCTCCCTGAGGGCAGTGTATATCCCAGGGTGCCAAAATATAGGAGCAGACACCCTGTCGAGGCAGGGGCTGAGGCCAGGGGATTGGAGACTTCAACCCGAGGTGGTGGAGCAGATATGGGAATTTTACGGCCAAACAGAAGTGGATCTGTTCGCATCTTAGTATACGACGCACTGTCCACTATGGTTCTCCCTCACTCACTCAGGTACAGACGCTATGGTACAGACATGGCCGAGGCTACGTCTGTACGCTTTTCCCCCTGTTGCTCTACTCCCAGGAGTTCTGGAGAGAGTCCGCCGGGATGGGATAAGTCTACTGCTAGTAGCACCATGCTGGCTGAGTCGAATTTGGTTTGCGGACCTAATTCATCTCCTCGACGGCCCTCCCTTGGAGATCCCTATCAGGATAGACCTTCTGTCTTAGGCGGGATGCACAATATTTCACCACCGACCAGAGATTTGGAAACTATGGGTTTGGCCTCTTAGGGGGCCCAACTTATAGAGAGTGAGGTTGTTGAGACAATTCTTAGCTCCAGAGCTCCAGTTACAAGGAAAGACTACGAGAGTTTTCACGTCTTGGTGTCACCAGTGCCAGTGGGATCCAGTTAACTGTTCAGATAGTACAGTACTTGAGTTTCTCCAACATCGCTTTGCATCAGGTTTATGTCCATCAACCTTAAAGGTCTACTTGGCGGCCATTGCGGCTTTCCACACCCTGGTTTTCAGACCCCCTGATCATACCTTTCCTTCATGGCACCTTGAGGCTGAGGCCTGCAACTCGCACTAGGGTGCCGGCTTGGAACCTGGCAATAGTTCTGGAAGGCCTTTCAGGGTCTCCCTTCGAGCCCCTAGAGTCGGTTTCAGAAAAATTTCGGACATTCAAGACCATATTTCTTCTAGCTATTTTGTCCCTCAAAAGAGTCGGAGACCTTCAGGCCCTCTCATTTTCTCCCACCTGCCTTGAATTTGCACCCGGGATGGTCAAGGCATTCCTATACCCTAAACAGGGATACGTCCCTAAGGTGCCAACCAATATTCCGAGGCCTATTGTGCTGCAGGCTTTCTGTCCTCCTCCGTTTACCTCTTCGGACCAGGAAAAACTGAATCTCTTGTGTCCAGTGCGAGCACTTATGTCCACAGGGCTGCCCCGTGGAGAAAATCTGATCAGTTATTTGTCTGCTTTGGATCACCTAAGAAAGGTCTTCCAGCATCTAAGCAAACAATCAATAAGTGGATAGTTGAGGCTATCTCTCTTGCCTATGAGTCCTCTGGCCAGCCGTGCCCTTTGGTGGTCAGAGCTCATTCTACTAGGGGTATGGCGGCCTCTAAAGCCTTATTGTCTGGGGTTTCCCTTCAGGAGGTTTGTGATGCGGCAGGTTGGTCCTCGCCGCTCACATACATGAGGTTTTATAGCCTGGACCTGGTTGCTGCCCCAGGCTCTCAGGTGCTTTTTTCCTAGATTGCCGACAGTTTCTTATACAGGCAATTTTAAGTCTGTTGTATTGGGTATTCTCGTTCCCAAGGCGTCGTCGACGCAGTGTGAGTTCCCTCGAAAGGGAACGTCTCAGGTTACGACTGTAACCCTACTTCCCTGAGAAGGGAATTGCGGTTTGAGGGGAGTGGTTAAGTGTTTTCAACCCAAGCCGTCAAACTGACGTCATCAGAAAAGGAACGCCATTCCAGACCGGAAGTAACTTTTCAGATTTTGATCTTTACCAAGGCAAACAATTTTTTGTATTAACTTGTTCAGATTAATTGTTCACCACAAGACTTCATGTCTTGTAAGACATGATTTCATGTCGACTTTAAACAACTCTCGACAACAATTTGCTTTGACCTCCATATGAAAAACATTGCAGATAACATCATTGAAGGAAGGATTTTACTATTTCTTAACTTGCATGAATATCTAATTGTGGCAAGGGGGCGTGGTCTAGCAAAGTCTGTGTCAGGAGAGAGGATCGGGAGACAGGTGCGCCGTAAGTGGGTCAAGTGCAAATGACAAACACCTGTGTCTTGTTTCAGTGATTGGCGTGGAGAGACCGCATATAAGCGACGAGGAAACATCATTCGAGAGAGAGACAACTGGGAGACCTGTGGGTGAGCGCGCGTGAAGCAGCACGTGAAGCAGCATGGAGAAAAGACTGTGACGAGAGAGAGAGAGAGCGCCGAGTGCGGGAGCGAGAGACGTCTTGAGTGAATTCACCCTTTGTGGACTGAGTTTATGTTGCAGCGCTGTGTGCGCACCTTTTCTTTGTACTTTTGTTTTTGGAATTAAACCCACAGTCTCCCAAGCCGACCCTGTCCTCTTCCTCCCCTACACATTGAACCGTACTACACTAATGTTATTTAGATATTTACATTGGCATAATTGAATGGAATATGATTCATACTTCCGGTTTCAGGCTGAAGCCTAAGACTATGCATGTTTGAGCCTTTTTACTGAAAGCAAATTGCTCTGACATATAATATGTTTCTGCCATTGTTTTGTCTCAAGATGCACACTTGTAAAGTTTCACACTGGACCTCCTTCAGGTAGTCTCGGGTTCGGGTCCGCATGACAGCTTTCACGTTAGCAATTTTGTTTTATGTGAACTGTGCCCCATTTTGAACTAAACTGCCAGTGTGAAAGAACCCTAAGACACATTAATAAAAGGTACTTAAATGCCCTAATTCAACTAAGGTCTAATCCTGGCTTAATCTAAGCTTTGTCTGTGAAACCAGGTCAGTGTTCTATCAGTTTTATTTATCTTATAAATCCGTCCATCCATCCATCCATCCATCTTCTTCCGCTTATCCGGGGCCGGGTCGCGGGGGCAGCAGTCTAAGCAGAGATCCCCAGACTTCCCTCTCCCATGACACTTCCTCCAGCTCTTATGGGGGGACACCGAGGCGTTCCCAGGCCAGCCGGGAGACATAGTCTCTCCAGCGTGTCCTAGGTCTTGGTCCTAGGTCAGACCATGGCCTCGGATTTGGAGGTGCTGATTCTCATCCCAGGCGCTTCACACTCGGCTGCAAACCGTCCCAGTGCATGCTGAAGGTCCTGGCTTGATGAGGCCAACACGACAACATCATCCGAAAAGAGCAGAGACGAAATCGTGTTGTCACCAAACCTGACACCCTCCGGCCCCTGGCTGCGCCTAGAAATTCTGTCCATAAAAATCATGAACAGAACCGGCGACAAAGGGCAGCCCTGCCGGAGTCCAACACGCACCGGGAACAAGTCTGACTTACTGCTGGCAATACGAACCAAGCTCCTGCTTCGGTCGTACAGGGACCGGATAGCCCTTAGCAAAGGGCCCCGGACCCCATACTCCCGGAGCACCCTCCACAGGCCGCCGCGAGGGACACAGTGGAATGCCTTCTCCAAATCCACAAAGCACATGTGGACTGGTTGGGCAAACTCCCATGAACCCTCCAGCACCCTGTAGAGGGTATAGAGCTGGTCCAGTGTTCCACGGCCTGGACGAAAACCACACTGTTCCTCCTGAATCCGAGGTTCTACTATCGGCCGTATTCTCCTCTCCAGCACCCTGGCATAGACTTTCCCAGGGAGGCTGCGAAGTGTGATCCCCCTATAGTTGGAACACACCCTCCGGTCCCCCTTCTTAAAAAGAGGGACCACCACCCCGGTCTGCCATCCCAGAGGCACTGTCCCCGACTGCCACGCGATGCTGCAGAGGCGTGTCAGCCAAGACAGCCCCACAACATCCAGAGACTTGAGGTACTCAGGGCGGATCTCATCCACCCCCGGTGCCTTGCCACCGAGGAGTTTCTTGACTACCTCGGTGACTTCAGCTTGGGTGATGGACGAGTCCACATCTGAGCCCTCAGCCTCTGCTTCCTCAATGGAAGACGTGACAGCGGGATTGAGGAGATCCTCGAAGTATTCCTTCCACCGTCCAACGACATCCCCAGTTGAGGTCAACAGCTCCCCACCTCTACTGTAAACAGCGTTGGTAGAGCACTGCTTCCCTCTCCTGAGGCGCTGGACGGTTTGCCAGAATCTCTTCGAGGCCAGCCGATAGTCCTTCTCCATGACCTCACCAAACTCCTCCCAGGCCCGAGTTTTTGCCTCCACAACCACCCGGGCTGCAGTCCGCTTGGCCTGCCGGTACCTGTCAGCTGCCTCAGGAGTCCCACCAGCCAACCAGGCCCGATAGGACTCCTTCTTCAGCTTGACGGCATCCCTTACTTCCGGTGTCCACCACCGGGTTCGGGGATTGCTGCCTCGACAGGCACCAGAGACCTTACGGCCACAGCTCCGAGCGGCCGCTTCGACAATGGAGGTGGAGAACATGGTCCACTCGGACTCAATATCTCCAGCCTCCCTCGGGATCCGGTCGAAGCTCTGCCGGAGGTGGGAGTTGAAGATCTCTCTGACAGGAGACTCAGCCAAACGTTCCCAGCAGACCCTTACAGTACGCTTGGGTCTGTCCAGCTTCCTCCCCCGCCATCGGATCCAACTCACCACCAGGTGGTGATCAGTTGACAGCTCCGCCCCTCTCTTCACCCGAGTGTCCAAGACATACGGCCGGAGGTCAGATGAAACGACCACAAAGTCGATCATCGACCTACGGCCTAGGGTGTCCTGATGCCACGTGAACTGATGGACACCCTTATGCTTGAACATGGTGTTCGTTATGGACAAGCTGTAACTAGCACAGAAGTCCAATAACTGAACACCGCTCGGGTTCAGATCAGGGGGGCCGTTCCTCCCAATCACGCCCCTCCAGGTGTCACTGTCGTTGCCCACGTGGGCGTTGAAGTCCCCCAGTAAAACGACGGAGTCCCCAGTCGGAGCACTTTCCAGCACCCCTCCCAGAGACTCCAAGAAGGCCGGGTACTCTGCACTGCCGTTTGGCCCGTAGGCACAAACTACAGTGAGAGACCTATCCCCGACCCGAAGGCGCAGGGAAGCAACCCTCTCGTTCACCGGGGTAAACTCCAACACATGGCAGCTGAGCTGGGGGGCTATAAGCAAACCCACACCAGCCCGCCGCCTCTCACCATGGGCAACTCCAGAGTGGTGAAGAGTCCATCCTCTCTCGAGGAGTGTGGTTCCAGAGCCCAAGCTGTGCGTAGAGGTGATCCCGACTATCGCTAGTCGGAACCTCTCAACCTCACGCACAATCTCGGGCTCCTTCCCCGCCAGCGAGGTGACGTTCCACGTCCCTAGAGCTAGTTTCCGTGTCCAGGGATCGGGCTGTCGAGGCCCCCGCCTTCGACTGCCGCCCGATTCTCTAAGCACCGGCCCCTTACGGTCCCTCCTGTAGGTGGTGAGCCCACGGGAAGGCGGCCCCACGTCGCTCCTTCGGGCTGAGCCCGTGGGGGGAGGCCCGGCCACCAGGCGCTCGCATACGAGCCCCAACCCCAGGCCTGGCTCCAGGGTGGGGCCCCGGCTGCGCCATACCGGGCGACGTCACGGTCCTTTGATTTAATCTCTTCATAAGGGGTTTCAGAACCGCTCTTAGTCTGACCCGTCGCCTAGGACCTGTTTGCCTTGGGAGACCCTACAAGGGGCATATAGCCCCGGACAACATAGCTCCTAGGGTCCACCCCTCCACCACGTTAAGGTGGCAGTTCAAGGAGGGGCTTATCTTATAAACTCCAAGGTAATTTTAAGTTTACTTCTGGTTTCATTCAATACACATAGATTACCTACATTTTCAAAGCACAAAGAAGAAAAAATAGGTAGGCTTTTTCAAATTTTAAGAATTTAGCACTGTAAATGAAAATTAAAATCCAATTCTTGGGTCAACAAAGGTCAGGTCAAGTTTCTTTCACTTACCTATAATTGACAGGCCAGCGAACCATCCACATGCGGTGGTAGGACAGGGAGGTGACTGAGAAACAAGTGACCAGGGTAAGGGTGTAGAATGTGGAGACAAAGACCTTGCAGAGTCCTTCGTTCCACTCATAGTTGGAGTGTTGTCGGCGTAGCTGAATGACACAGTACATGGTGATGGGGATGCCCATGTTGAGAATATGAGTGCCAGCCAGTGTGCAGATGAGGAATTCCAGTGGCTTCCACTTCTTCTGCTTGGCGCTCACACTCAGGATTCCCCAGGTATTGGCCAGGATGGACACTCCCGAGCAGACCAACCAAGCCAGTGCATTAGTGCTGATGACCTCATCGTTCATGATGGAGCAGCCTGCTGGTGAGAGCTGGTGGGGGGTGGAATGGTGAAAGGTATGGGAGCAGCCGCTGGCATAGGTAGGTGCCAGGCCCGAACAGGCATTCCTACAGGGACATGCAGTCCTTCCTCTGGATGTGCTGAGAGGATAGGGCGAGGGGCATAGCAGCGTGAAGAGGCACTGGGGTCAGGCAGAGAAGGAGAAAGTGCACTGAGAGCCAGTCCAATGCTGTAACAATCCTACAAAAGAAAAGACAAGACAGGTCTTGAAAAGACAAACAAGACAAGAATGGAGGGAAAAGAAGAGGCAGAGATGATGGAGGCATTCAATTGAACTAAATTTAGGCTTTCTACACCTATTGACCAATAATTTACTATGACTTTTCCAGTCATTCATGGTTTTTACAATTCTTTCATAGAGATTGCTGGGACAGATAACATTTGTATTTTAGTAACCCAGTGGTTCTTAATTCCAGTCCTGGCGACCCACCTTTATGCACATTATGAGTCCGAAAACTTAAAAATGCTGCTTTCAGAGGATGCATAACAAGGTAGAAATCTACCCAATCAGTATGAGCAGTGTTCCTCAATAGTTTTTTCTGCATCCCTCCTCCACCCCGTCTCCTCACAAGGACATACACTTGATCTAGTGTAATCGCATGGTTTTTCCCTCTGTGACCTTGAGGTGTGTGAAAATGGTTTCTCTGATCATAAGACTGTTATGTTTACTGTTCCTTGTGTATCTAACGCTTCTAATCCTATTACATATGCTCGCCGGTCTCTGCTAATTACTTATACCACCAGAAATGCCTTTTCATTAGCGTTCTGTGAAGCCACTCTATCTATGGAGTGCTGAGGAGCTCCTATATAGGGTTAATTCCATCTGTGTAATTGTCTTATACTCAGTGGCACCTTTAAAGACTCTACAACATAAACCCAGGTCTGAGCCCAGCTTAGATGACACCATACGCTCTCTAAGACTAAATGGAAAAAGGACAAGCTCAAGGTCCCTTTTGACATGCTAAGAGATTTGTTATCCCTATATCAGAGACCAGTTAAAGCAGCGAAATCATATTTGGTTACTAACCTAACCTTGGTTCCCTGAGAATAGGGAACGAGTGTTGCGTCTAGCTAGAAGCTATGGGAAAACTCCTTATAACGAGAATATTGAAGCCTTTATTTTAAAATGCAGTGCAGCTGCACAGCAAGCATAGAGCAGAGCATCTAGCAACTGCACATCCTATGGCGAGGAGGCTGAGATGCGCGAACCAATCAGGGCGCTTTGCGACAGAGCATGTCCGAGTCCGCCAGAAGGTGCGTGGCTTTTGACTATATAAGCTCAGCCAGCTTGCCATAGAGTCAAGTTAAATCGACTGAAGCGAAACACCCGACCAATGTGGTAGCACGGCAGGGTACGCAACACTCGTTCCCTATTCTCAGGGAACCGAGGTTACATAAGAAACCGAAAACGTTCCCTTTCGAGAACGGTCACTTCGTGTTACGTCTAGTGGGAACCCCTTGTAAAACGCTGTGCTACCACTTTACTTCACCCCACATTATTGTTCTGAGCACATGCACAAGTCAATAGCATAGGATAGAAGCTATGAACTCCCCTGGGCCAGGGAAGAGTCCCGGGCCCAATGAAGGAGTATACAGAAACACACAAGCATAGGAAAAATGCTTCCAGAGCTTTTAGCCATAGCCCGAAAAACCTTAAACAGAGAGTATCAATGCTTGTAGAGCAGGGACCTGGAGGTTATAGAATCTAACAAAAGTGGACAGTGAGGACCAACCTGCCGCCGCACAGATGTCTTCTATTGGTACACCACTAGACCAGGCCCAAGAAGAGGCCATGCCTCTGGTAGAATGGGCTCTCACGCACTGAAGGCCCATAGAGGTGTAAGCTAGAGAGATAGGGTCCACTATCCATCTCGATAGCCTCTGCTTAGTGACTGGCCGACCCTTGGTGCGCCCGCCAAAGCATACAAAGAGCTGCTCCCATTGTTTGAACGCTGCGGAGCGCTCCAAATGGACTCTGAGAGCCCTGAATAGGCAGAGCAGACCCGAGTCTTCATCTTCCTTGGATGAGGGAAGAGCAAACAGAGAAATAAACTGGGGTTCTGAACAGGGTTGAGAGCACCTTAGGTACATAGCCATGCCTTGGCCTGTTCGAGGAAAGCGCTTGTAAGTCGCCTCCTCTTTTGACTGACGCCAGCATTAGCAGGAGAGCTGTCTTTAGCGAGAGCGGCCAGAGGCCTGTTGACTAAAATGGCTCAAACGGGGGCCCCTTCAGGGCCCTGAGGACCGTAGATAGGTCCCAGGAGGGGACAGAGGCAGGCCCAGGCGGCTTAAGTCTTCTGGACCCTTTAAGGAAGTGAATGATGAGATCGCTTTTTCCCAAGGATTGACCAGCCACGGAAGTGTGGAAAGCTGCTATGGCTGCCACGTATATTTTGAGCGTGGAGGGGGTCCTGCCCGCGTCCAGCAGCTCCTGTAGAAAAGAGAGTACTAGATGTAACTCACATGCAGCTGGTTCTACACCCCGAGCAGTGCACCAGTTCGTGAACACTGCCCACTTCGAGGCATAGAGGTGTCTTGTAGATGGAGCTCTAGCCTCTCTTATGGTGTTCTGGACTCCCTCTGGGAGGTCCCCGAGTACCCATTGAGGGGCCATACGTGTAGGGCCCACAGGTCTGGGCGGGGATGCCAGATTGACCTGTTGACTGCGTGAGGAGGTCCTTCCTCAGCAATATGGACCATGGTGCTGATTTCAGCAGCTCCATCAGCTCTGGGAACCAGGTCCTGGATGGCCAGAGTGGGGTTATGAGAAGGACTGGGCACTTGCTCTCCCTTATCCTCTCGATGACCTGTGGGAGCATTGCGACCAGAGGGAACGCATAGAGGGGATGGTTGGGCCATTTGTGGACCAACACATCCTTTTTCTTCAAAAAGAATATTATATATATAATATAATATATTAGAAAGTGTTGCCTTCTGAGGCAAAGAGGTCGACCTCTGCCCTGTCAAAGGTGTTCCAAATCAACTAAGCCACCTGCGGGTGGAGAGACCATTCCCCTGGGTCGACCGTGTCTCTGGATAAAATGTCTGCACCCTGGTTCAGGATGCCTGGCACATGTGCTGCTCTCAGCGAGCGCAGGCTGGCCTGAGCCCAAAGGAGGAGAAGTCTGGCCATTCTGCCCAGGTTGGCTGATCTGAGGCTACCCTGGCGGTTTATGTAGGACACCACCGACATGTTGTCCATTCGGACCAGGACGTGGTGTCCCCTCAGTTCTGGTAGGAAGAACTTCAGGGCCAGGTAGACTGCTCTCATTTCGAGGCAGTTGATATGCAAGCGCCTCTCTGGGCTCGACCAGAGGCCGGAAACAACCTAGGTTGGAGGCATCTGTCGAGATCACCTTCCTCCTTGAGACCACTCCCATGACCACTCCAGACTGATACCAGTCGGAGCGTTTCCACGGAGCTAGAGCTCTGACACATTTGTGGTCCACTTTGATACGCAGATGGCCGGAGCGCGATGCACGAGCTGGCACTCGGCGCTTCAGCCAGAGCTGCAAAGGGCGCATGTAAAGTAAGCCCAGTTGGAGCACTGACGATGCTGAGGCCATGAGACCCAGGACCCTCTGAAACGTTCTTAGCGGTCTGTGTGAGCCCACTGTGAACGAAGCCACAAGCCGTTGAATGGCAAGGCCGCGCTATGGCGAGAGGCGCGCTCTCATTAGTATAGAGTCGAAAACTATCCCCAGAAATGTGATGCGCTGGCTGGGGGACAGTGTGCTCTTTGTGAAATTGACCTTGAGCCCCAAGCATTCCAGATGGCTGAGGAGAAAAGATCTGTGAGCTATCAGCTCGCCCTCCGATTGAGCTAGAACAAGCAAATCGTCGAGGTAGTTCAAAATGCGTATTCCCCATTGTCTCAGGGGGAGAAGCGCGGCATCCATGCATTTCATGAACACACGAGGTGCTAGCGACAGGCCGAATGGTAGGACCGTATATTGATAAGCCTGCCCCTCGAAGGCGAATCTCAAGAATGGCCTGTGCTGGGGGCCTATTTGGATATGAAAATAAGCATATTTCAGGTCCAGTGAGAAAAACCAATCCCCCGGGTGAATCTGCGCGAGGATTTGTTTGGATGTAAGCATCCTGAACGGTCACCTGACGAGGGCTCTGTTCAGGTGTCTGAGTTCCAAAATCGGCTTGAGGCCGCCATCCTTCCTTGGGATGAGAAAGTAGCAGCTGTAGAGCCTGACTCGCTTAGAGGCGAGGAGATGTTCTCGACAGCCCCCTTCATTAGAAGTTTTGACACTTTGGTGCGAAGGATGTGTGCTACACTGCCTTTCACCAAGGTCTCTATCACTGCGCACATAACTATAGAACCCATTCTAAATGCGCATGTGACCGCCATCAGCGTTTCTCACAGGTTCGCGTTTAAAGTCTGTGTAGAGAGAATGGTGTCGTCTTAGCGGCCCCTAATTTAATAACAAATGATCATTGCGACGGAACCAAATCAATTAAAACTAACTTTAGATGGAAATAACTTAACTCTGCTGTAAAGCCGAAACAATCTCTGTTACCTTAAATTATACGCTTATCTCTGTAAAGCTGCTTTGAGTCAATCTACATTGTTAAAAGCGCTATATAAATGAAGATGACTTGACTTGACTGACTGCGCAAAAGCGCGGGGGCCTGCGAGTGAACTAGAGCAAGATTCTCCAGTTTTACTGTGTTGATAACCCAGTCTGACATCCCGGGGATGGCCTGCCAGGCCTCGGCCCGGGAGGCTAGGGTCTGTATGCATGACGCGAGCGGGGCAGCGTTTATTATCAGCGGTGCGAGCTTTGTAGCGGGCTTTGCGACTGATGTATGAACAATACGAGCCGCCTGAACTGAAAGGGGGGCTGCTATTGATACACTCTTTATTCGCTCTGACTGAGCTGCCATAATCAGTGTTTATTCCTGTGGAACAGTTAGTGAGAGGCATTTGCAACAACGCTCTCGGAAATTTGCTCTTAAAGCAGGTGTCGCGACGGCAAACACGCTGAAAAGCTTTGAAAAGGATATAGGCTTCTCTCGCCGGATAGCTGCAAGTTAACAGCGATTTCAGGGAGGCGGTGCCGGTCCTCTGAATCTGCTTAGCTGGCAGGTCGCTCGTTCCACTGCAAGGTGCACTTCGACGGCGAGATCTCTGGAGAAATCAACAATGTGAAGTTTCGCTGAAGGAGATTAAATCTGACTCTATGGCGAGCTGGCCAGGGTTATATAGTCATAAGCCATGCCCCTTCTGGCGGGCTTGGTCGAGCTCTGGCACAAAGCGCCCTGATTGGTTCGCGTCTCAGCCTCCTCGCCATAGGATGTGCAGTTGCTGCAGCACAGCCAATGGCAAGCTAGATGCTCTGCTCTATGCTCGCTGTGCAGCTGCACTGTGTTTTAAAATAAAGGCTTCAATATTCTCGAGAAAATGAGTTTTCCCATAGCGTCTAGCTAGATGCAACACAAAGTGACCATTCTCGAAAGGGAACAATTTTTTTTCAGAAATCATAACAGAACTGTCATTGACCGAAAACTCTTTTCAATACAATTAATGCTACTATCAACCCTGCTCTCTGCTTGTTCCCTGATGTGTCCTCATCTAAGTGTGAACACTTTCTTAAATTCTTTGTCAACAAAATAAGGGATATAAGATTGGGGATGATTCCCTTTTCCTCTGATCCCTCTACTTCCCCTGTTTGCACTGCTGTTTTAGTCATTTCAACCCCATTTCTGGCATTTATCTTCAAGAAATAGTTTAAGCCTTCGGGATCCTCTGTTTATATTATTACTTTTTTTATGTAGTTGGCCCGCATCTCCTGATAAATAGCTGTTTAGAAACTGGTATTGTACCTAATTTTTTTAAAACATGCAACAGTCTTCCTCTTGCTTAAAAAAACAGAACCTAGACCCCACAGTGTTAGCCAATTTTAGACCCATCTCCAATTTGTCTTTTATTACAAGGATTCTGGAGAAACCAATCCTCCAACAATTGCAAATTTTTTAGCTGATAATATGATTTTTCAGTATGGTTTTAGAAAACATCACTCTACTGAGACCGTGCTTTTGAAGGTTTTAAATTAATTCCAAGTTAAGTTCTGTAATGAAACTCTAGATGGCACAGGCTAATAGGTCCTTAACTCAAATGATTGCAATCATATCATTCTCTATAGGGCACAGCTGATTGGCTCCTGCTGTATCAGTAGCCAAGGAGCTTGCGTACTCAACCTTCAAACACTTATTTAGCTTTTGCCTTAGCAGTGCAGCGCGCTTTCAGAAACCCTTCACCTTCCCCAGCTCCACCTGTATATATCTGCTACGGGTAATTCATGTATGCTATATTGTGCAGCAGCAGCATGTCTTACTTG
This sequence comes from Scardinius erythrophthalmus, assembly GCF_964197995.2. Classification (NCBI taxonomy): domain Eukaryota; kingdom Metazoa; phylum Chordata; class Actinopteri; order Cypriniformes; family Leuciscidae; genus Scardinius; species Scardinius erythrophthalmus. The sequence goes on from NC_138240.1 coordinate 29,889,507, forward strand.
CTCACAGCAGCGTGTCATGTACGTATTAGCAGTAGGAAGTCCCGTACTTGCTCTGCAGCAGCAGTAATAACAGCAGCAGCATAGCACATCTATTTTGCAAAGACCAAATATATCAACATTGTCATACCCATTACCATGCCAAATACTCTGAGAGTTATCATGACAGAACTTGTGCTCTTAGATTTAAATGCTGTATTCGATACAGTAGACCACACTGTTCTTATTACCTGCCTGGAGCACTGTGCAAGCATTAAAGGTAGTGCTCTGGATCTTATTTTACAAACAGAAGTTTCTCAGTTAACATTGGAGAACACTTTACTAGTGATGCTCTTTTATCTTGTGGGGTTCCCCCAGAGATTCATTTTGGCTCCCATTCCTTTTTCTTTATACATGCTTCCACTTGGATCTATATCTATAAAATATGGGTGATCATTGCATTGTTATGCTGTTGACACCCAAATGTATTTGCCTTTAAAACAAAATTTGGATGGTCTGGACACTCTCATGGCTTGTTAGACAGATGTAAAGGCCTGGTTGTCTCTAAACTTCTTGAATTTCATTGATAGTAAAACATAAATTATTGTATTCGGACCTTCAGATCCACTTAATGCTCCCAAATTAAACCTTGGTGGGCTGTCTTCTTGTGTGAAACCATGGGCTAAAAATGGGTGTTGTTTTTGATGAATCTCTGAAATTTGATAAGCAGATAAACTCGGTGGTCTTTTTTCAGCTTCGAATGTTAAAAAATGTAAAGTCATTTCTTTCATTTAATTCTTTTTTTAAAAGTAATCGATTTCAGTCATTACTACAGAGTAATCATGTTTTTCACATTAGAATACTGATCAAAATATTTAGTAATTAGTAATTTGGTAATACATTAGTCATTATTAGTGGGCTACCATGACCTTTACTTTAGAATTAATTATAACATTATGCATTATTCACATTAATTATGAACTATTCAAGTGCAGGAATAAGGATATTTATTAGGTAATTAAAAACAAAACTACAAACAAAAACTCCCCCTGGGGGAAAACAAGACAGACATCTGGCAGGAACAGGAAACACGAGGGAACATAGACAACGAACCAGCACAGGACTGCAAACACAGGGAGACTAAATAGGGAAGCAAACAAAAGAGGGTAACGAGGAAAGCAAGATGGGAGGGGCTAGACAATTGACAGGAGAGCACATGGCACAAGGAAATACATGACAAGCCATGTGCTCACAACAAACTAGACTATACACAAACACATGACAAACCGGGAGTGTCAGAGCTCTGTCACCAAACCAAGATATAGACAAAAGTGTTACCATTTGATCATCCACCAATGGAGTAGTTTTCAAATATTGGAATACAAAAGAGGAATAAACATTAATGATCTAATTTATTCTGTAATCATCCATCTCAAATGGCAAGACACCACAAGGACTGATATTGGTGAGGATCAGATTCAATTGAACAAACTAATAATATAGGAGTAACTTCTGTGTTATTCACAGTTTTTTCCTTCTCCTTGCCCTTAGCAAATCTGATAAGCACCAATCCATCTGCTTTTGTTGTGTCAACACAGAAGCAGCAAGCAATAATGACAACTGAGATTTTTTTTTTTTTTGCTGTTTGTTTTTGCCAAAAGATGCCTGTGACAAAACCAATATCATGCCAAAGTTTATGTATTATGAAGGGTAGAGTGGATTAAACATAAGGGGCTTTCACACCTTTCACACCAGTTCTAGAAACTTAGTTATAGGAACCAGCCACCAGGGTGGTTTCCAGAGAACTTAATGTTCCCCTAGGGCCATTTTGTGAAACTCTTAAGTGACATAAGCTGCAGTTGTTGTTGTGACTTTTATTTTGACGGCGCAGTGGACCTTTATTTTGACGCTGCTGCGAACGCCAGAGCACACATTCTTCTTTAGTTTACAATCTGTTTAACAGTCCTGTCTAATACGTTATTAGATAGAACTGTTATACAAAGAAAGTAGACTGTAAATGGAAAAGTATTAGCATTATGTAGTATCGTGCTGTTGATGTCCAATGTCGCTAGCTGAGCAGAAATACATAATCATTTTTCGCTTGGTCCCCTCAAAGTTGCATTGGATTTTCTCTTTAGTGTAAAGGTTAAGAGGGTCCATCTATCATTGTTTTCCATGTTCGTAGAGTTTGTGAAGTATATATATAGGCTATAATTACACTTTTTTTTTATGTCGGGTACCGGTGTTTTGCGCGCATTCTGCCAATCAGCACACAATAACATCACTGGTAGCTGCTATTAGCAGGACTAGACCCTACTCTGAAGTAGGTTCCCCGTTCCCCCAAAAGGAGTTCCTAGAACTAAAATCGCTCCTAGTTCCTGCGGTGCAAACAGGCCAAAAACCGGGTACTTCCGTCAATAGTTCTAAGAACTATGAAAAGGTGCCCATGAATGAAGTGCATCTCAAATGTTCTTGGGCTGCGGTGCGAGCATGCAAATATGTAGACTTGACAAATCACACACATAAAATTATCATTACTTAAACTCAGAAAACTGATTAATAATCTCGTAACAGGAAATGAATGATTAACCTTTTCTTTTTGTAACAAAATGACTTTTGTTTCAGAGAATAAAATAGAAATAAAATAGAAAGAACGTTCCTCTTCAGTCGGTCTCTCGACGCAACGTCGGGGACCGGCAAATAGGAATCCCTAACAAAGGGCCACAACTGCTGACCCCATCCAGTGCCCTGTGCAAGCCTCTTGCCCCTTCTTGCCTGGAAGGACTATAGGAGAGGGCTTACACAAAATATATCTGTCACTGTTGTTCCGTGATAACCCATACAGTGAGATTTTTGGATAACACTGGGAAAGCATGTGTGCCGTCCAAGGACCACACATGGAGTGTCGGACGCGGGTGCCATAGGGTGCCCCGTCTCTGAGTCAGAAGGTCCTTCCTCAGAGGAATGAGCCAGGGAGGGGCTGTCATGGGGATAGGGGATGAGTTCTGGGCCAATAGGGAGCCACCAGAAGGACCTGCTCCTCTTCCTCCCTGACTTTGCACAGGGTCTGTGCAAGTAGGCTCACTGGTGGGAACGCATATTTGCGAAGGCCCCGGGGCCAGCTGTGTGCCAGTGCGTCCCTCGGTCAGGGAGTAAAACAGCTGGCAATGGGAGGTCTCTGAGGAGGCAAACGGGCCTTCCTGAGTCTCCCTGAACTCTCTCCAGATCAGCTGAACCACCTGGGGGTGGAGTCACCATTCTCCCGGGAGCACAGCTTGTGATAGCTCATTGGCCACAAGGTTGAGCACCCCAGGGACATACATGGCCCGAAGCGACCTCAGATGCTTCTGACTCCAGGGGAGGAGATGGCGGGCGAGTTGTGACATGCGACGGGAGCATAGACCACCTTGCCGGTTGATGTACGCAACGGTTGCAGTGTTGTCCGTATGGACCAGCACGTCCCTGCCCTGTAGCGGCCTCTTTAAGCGGCTCAGAGCGAGATGTACTGCTAGCAACTCGAGGCAGTTGATGTGCCAATGCAGTTGGGGGACCGTCCACACCCCGAACACTGCATGCCCGTTGTACGTGGCACCCCAGCCAATGGCAGAGGCATCTGTGAATACCACAGCATGCATGGACACCTGTTCCAAGGGCACTCCTGCCCGCAGGAACGAGGGGTCTAACCAGCAGCTGAAGGTCTGGCGGCACACCGGTGTGATTGTCACCCGGTGAGTGCCCTGATGCCATGCCCATCTCGGGACTCAGTCTTGAAGCCAATGCTGACGCAGTCTCATATGGAGCATTCCGAGCTGAGTTACTGCTGCTGCTGCTGCCATATGCCCGAGGAGCCTCTGAAAGAACTTCAGTGGGACCGCTGTCCAGCCTTTGAATGTATTGAAGCAGTTCAGCACCGACCAAGCACGTTCCTTTGCAACCGTTCCTTTGCACTGTCTGTGCAACCGAATCCAACTCCATACCAAGAAAAGAGATCCTCTACACGGGGGAGAGTTTGCTCTTTTCCCAGTTGACCTGAAGACCCAACTGGCTGAGGTGCCTGAGCACGAGGTCCCTGTGTTCGCATTACTGATCTCGACAGTGTGCTAGTATGAGCCAGTCGTCGAGATAGTTGAGGATGCGAACACCCTGTTCTCTCATGGGAACAAGAGCCCCCTCTGTGACTTTCGTGAAGACACAGGGAGACAGGGACAGCCCGAAGGGCAGGACCTGTACTGATATGCTCGACCCTCGACCCTTGGACCCTTGAAGTGTCGAGGGAGAATCGAGACATGAAAGTACGCATCCTTCAGGTCGATCACTGCAAACCAATCTTGGGGACAGATGCATTCAAAAATGCGCTTTTGCGTGAGCATTTTGAACGGTAGCTTGTGAAGGATCGATTCAAAAAACGCAGGTCCAAGATCGGTCGTAACCCACCACCTTTCTTGGGTACAATGAAGTAGGGGCTGTAGTACCCTGACCTCACATCGGCTGGAGGGACTGGCTCTATCGCATCCCTGCTCGCAAGACAAAGGCATCGGCTGCTCTTACTGTAGTGGAGTGGATGGCACGAAACTTGGGGGGGCGCCGGTCACACTGAATCACATAGCCGAGCCTGAAGGTCCGAACGAGCCAGCGGGATGGACTGGGGAGCTCTAAACACTCTGGTGCTACGTAGGGGGAAGCGATTAAGTCTGCTGCTGACTGCGGAGAACTGCTGGGCCAGTCCTCAACAGTGTTGCCGAAAAGGCCACCTTGTGAGATGGGAGCATCGAGAAAGCGTAGACGACCTCTCACACCTGTTCAAGGACAGGGGTGCTTCTGGACCACCAAGGTGGACATCGTCTGACCGAGGGCCTGCGCTGTGACTTGACCATGGTCAGTCGACAAGTGCGGCTCAACCCCGGCTCAGAACTACCCTCATGCAATAAGAGTGGCTTGGCCTCACATGGAGGGCGGAGGTGGCCTGCCAGAGGCACAGCCACCCCACCGTCAAGGTTAGTGAGAGAGGTGAAAACTTTTATGCAGAATTTGGCACTTTTGGCCTTCCATATTTTGGAACCAATACAGCTCCATACTGCTAAGTTTTCAATGCACATCCGAGAAAGACCCGGGAAAGCATGGCTGTCAGCTCTGAATCTGATTCAGCATAAGCACACACACTATTACAGTGGGAACTCAGTATCATCCTCATTTCCAGAGCGAAACAGCCCCTCTCTCCGATGCTGCAATCGACATCTGCCCTCAGCTGGAGCCCTAAATGAAACGCTAGGTTCCCCAATTTACTTTATTTTTTGAAGGACCAGCAATCCCACCCAGAAGCTGCGCAGCTTGTGATGCGCTAGAGGGGCCCTAAGGGGCTGGTTCCCCGATGTGATGCGCTAGAGGGGGAGGGGCCCTAAGGGGCTGGTTCCCCGAATGAGAAGCCCTCAGCTCTCAGATCACCCAAGCTATTCTATTGAAGTAGCCCTCTCCTGGTGGCCACTAGTGAGGGCACTACAACGGAGAATAGACAAGGGGACCACACCCAGAGTGCCGAGCGAGACAACCCACGCTGCAGCCCGGCAGCTCGATGGTACACGGCACGCTAAGGAGCGAGAGACCCGCCCAGGTTTTGCCCGGCGGAAGCTCTCGCTGATCTCCACGGTCTCCCAGAGTGTCGAACAGACCTGCAGCTGTGCTTTTACACACAAACAGCGGCTGGCCAACAACAGAGGGGACTCAAGCTTTCCGGAGAAAAAAGAGGCGACCAGCAAGCCGACATGCTCATGTTCCTATGCGAAAACATGAACCACCCACGAACACAGTCTCACATGTTTCCCAGGCATGCGAGACAGTGATCGTGGCCATCAGTGTGGACAGGAAACAAACGCATCCAGAAACACACGGGTGGAATGTCATCTTTAGAAAGACGCAACTCACACCCATGTAAGCTCTTTTAGGAGACTCGCTCTCTCTTGGTGCTGAAGCACACAGGGGAAAAGATTGTGGCAACACTGACAGGAAATGTGCAGCCTGTAGACAGTGGGCACTCACTCTCATTGAAGGCGCAGCTCTTACCAGCTGTAATAACAGCTTTTTAGCGCTCACTGAACGCACCGTCACACCAACACCAATGAGGAGACTAGATAACACTGCTTGCAGATTAGAAACCGAACAAACAAACCTCTCGGCTCCTCAGCTAAAAGCTGAAGATGCGATGTACCTGCTGCTCATTATATGCGCATGCCGCAATGCAGCGCAGCTGATGCAATTAACGCATGTCAATGTGCATTCGCTCGTTTTAGTTACACTCGAAGTAGATTGGCCTCTCTAGCGAGATTCCTATTCGCCGGTCCCCGAAGTGGCGTCGAGAGACCGACTGAAGAGGAACTGTTCATTCTGTGTGAGTACAACAGTTGCAACAGTCCATTGTTTGGCAACAGTTAATTGCAATTAATTAGAGCAGTCAGTGTAATTATGATGGCAATTTGTGTCATTACAATCCTGCAATGCCATCTGAGACCTGGTCCAGAAAACAATTCCACCACAGACCAGGAAAAACCTAGTCTAAACTCAGTGGCGCGGTATTCAGATGCTATCTTAAGGCCGCATGCTTGTCCAATAGTGTAGCATGTGCACAACGCGCATTCACTTTGCCTCTCTCATCTACACAGAAGCAGCAGTTGCAATTTTTGTAAACCATACATAACTACAAGGAAAAATATTCCACATGAGGGAAATCATTGAGGTGTCCATGAAGATGTGAAAAAATAGGCATAAATCTAGCTTACACATTTACCCAATTATACGCCTGTTTAACCGAAGCTAATTTGGGTGGGTTTCTCACATCACCATGCAATGTCACTTCTCTGTCTTTTACAGCCCTGACGGGAACGTCGGTCCTCGGCTGTGAACCGCTCCTGGCGTGCACCTGACAAATCCGCCGGTATAATAGCAATCTGCCATGGAACAAGCACGCCTGCTTTTAAAGGGAAAACCTATGAGTATGACCTATGACCAAACCTATGACCACACCTATGAGTAATGTAGCTACTTCAGACCAACCCATTTTAGATTTGCCGAGATCCGCCCACAAAGTTACTTGCGTTTCTCGTTTGATACTTGAGTTTCAGATCGAAATTCTGAAATTCAGAGCCACCAAATTCTGCCCAGAAGCATAGACATAAATATGTAGTAACACAACTCTAAGAGGCCAGGACATAAACAAGACTTGCCTCAGTCAATGTCAAAGTACACGAGTCAACTATCCAAAAGAGACCGCACAGTTGCCCTACATGTTAGATAATTATGGAAGAATCCACTGCCGTCAAAGCAGAATACAATACAGATGCAAAGATGGAGGCTACTAGAACAGTCTTCTATGAAGTGACTAAATAAAAGTAAAGCACTACAAGTAAGAAAAGTTTAAATAAATGTATTGTTTTGTTTTGTTTTATTTCTCTGCACTCTCACTGTATATCATTTATTTTTATGGCAAAGAATTGTTGTAATTGTTTAAACTAAAGGCACTTTCTCCTGAATTGCAAAACTCTAATTAAATAATGCAGATATATCAAGGCTGTGATCTAGTGGCTCCAACATTAAACTTGTGCTAAACTGGGTGGGATGACATTGAAAATAATTTGTCTATCCTGCATTCCCACCTTCTCCCATTCTTTCTTGTCTTTTACTATGCCTATATTGTGGAAAAAGGGCCAATAAGACATTACATAAGAAAGAAATCATTCAGTGGTACGTTTTCCAAAAGCATCTTTAGCCAACTACAGTTGCAAGTTCTGTTGAACTCTGTTTGTAATGACGGAAATGAAAGCTTTAGCGTAAGTTCTGCCGGGAAGACTCAATTGTTACGTCACTTATTACCTTCTCATCTATCCAGTCGTGTTCTAATATTTGTAGTATAAAAGATCGGTACTTACACATGTCTGAGTTCGCAGATGCTGACGCTTTCATTCACCTCCATCCTCCCCACCACCACCAGGATGGTCCCTTCCTAGCACTGGTTACCATCGACTTCCATTGTATGGTTATTTCTCAAAATATCTTCTTTTGTGTTCCAAAATAATTTTAATGTTTTGTGTGAACTATCCCTTCATGTCAGTATGGTCCTGTGGAATCTGAGGAATATTTCCAGCCTCTTGTTGAATCTATTCCATAAAGAATTAGGGCAGTTCTGAAGGCAAAAGAAGGGGGTCCGACCCGATAATAGCAAGATGTACCTAATAAAGTGGCTTGTGTGTGTGTGTGTGTGTGTGTGTGTGTGTGTGTGTGTGTGTGTGTGTGTGTGTGTATGTGTTACAGAGCAGGCTTCCGCACCGCCTCCTCTTCACCACCGGAGGGAACCCTCCTCGGAATATTAACTTTACCCATTGAACTCCATTTCCCAAAAAAAACGCTTACCTGGGACTGATTGCGTTACACACCTGCACCTCATTTACACACACTCATATAAACCACTTCCACACACACATTCAATGCGAAGTCTTGATTCTGCCCCGGCCATCATTTCTGAGCGTTTATTCCCATGTTTGATTTCTGTTATTGACCTTGGACTGTTTATCGTTTCTGATTCTCTGCTGCCTGCCCTGACCTGGATTGTCTATTGATTCCTGATTCCTGCTGCCTGCCTCGACCCTTGCCTGTTCACCTGGTTTGTCTCTGCCTAGCCTGCTTTGCCCTGTCTGCTGTGTTTGACCCTGCCTGTCTTGACTACTCTCTAATAAAGCTGCAAATGGATCCCACTGTCTCTGCCTCTTCACAACAGAAGACTTCGCCACTTATGGATCCAGCAGCAGTCATGCAGATCACCACTGAACTATCTGCTCAAGCATCACAGTTATCTCTTCATCATCATCAGCTGAGTCGTCTTACCTCCCTCACTGAGGAACTCATTCAAACACTACAAGCTCTCCGAACTTCCAGTCACGCTCCTTCGGAACAAGCACAGAGTGCATCAGCACATCCCGTCAGTACTTCAATCAACACTAGTCTTGCCTTCCCGGAGAAGTATGACGGTGATCCCACTAAATGCAAGGGGTTTCTGTTACAGTGCAATCTCTATATCGATCAGCAACCTTCATTATACTCTAACGATGCTGGACGCATCGCGTTTGTCTGTTCACTATTGACTGGAAAGGCACTTGAATGGGTCACGGCAGTTTGGAGACCAGAGGGTTCATCATTTTCCTCATTCAGAGCATTCCTTCAACAATTCCGTAATGTCTTTGAACACTCCACAGCAGGAGGAGACTCTCTCAAGGAAGGAACACCGCTGCTGATTACGCTCTTACTTTTCGCACTCTCGCTGCACAAACCAACTGGATAGAGGATACCCTCAAAACTCTGTTCAGAAAAGGTCTCACAGTCGAACTACAGTCTGAATTGGCCTGCCGAGATGAAGGTAGGAGCCTGAACGAATACATCAATCTCACTATCCAGGTTGACAATCTCATGCATTCTCGACGCCGAGTCAGAACACCTCTATACACCGCTCACGAATCCACTACAATGCACGAACCAATGCAGCTGGGATTTACTCATCTTTCACCTGAAGAATGAGAGCGTCGCCAGCAGAACCGTCTTTGCCTGTACTGTGGTCAACCAGGTCACATGAAAGCTTCCTGCCCTGTTCGTCCTGTCAGCAAACCTCAGTCGGTGAGTTCTCACACCAAAGATAATTTATTTACATCCAGTATCCTGTTACCCATTTGCCTGCACATCAAAAACCGAACTATTGTCACTACTGCCATGCTCGACTCAGGAGCCACAGGAAACTTCATTTCTCATGAATTCACGTCATTACATCAACTAAAATTAAATCCCTGTGAGTCTTCTCTGACAATGGAGGCGCTAGATGGCCATCCCATCGGAGGAGGAAAAGTTCATCGTTTGACTGAAGAGATCAAGATGCAGTCGGTACCCTGCACTCAGAAACCATTCAGTTTTATTTCATCGTGGAGGTGGATGCCTCCAATACCGGGGTCGGAGCCATTCTGTCTCAACGCCAAGGTAACCCAGAAAAAATGTTTCCCTGTGCCTTCTTCTCCCAAAAACTATCCTCAGCAAAAAGAAACTATGACGTGGGAAACCGCGAGTTGTTGGCCATGAAACTCACCCTCGAGGAGTGGCGACACAGGCTGGAAGGTGCTGCTCAACCCTTCATTGTCCTCACTGATCATAAGAACCTTGAATACCTTCGATCAGCTAAACGTCTGAATCCTCATCAGGCTAGATGGGCTCTATTCTTCACCAGATTTCAATTCACTGTCTCCTTTCGACCAGGATCAAAGAACATAAAAGCAGACGCTCTCTCCCGCCAAGCAGAAGAACCCACTCAACTTCCCCCCAATGACACCATCATTCCTGAGAGTCTCCTGGTAGCCCCTGTACAGTGGGACATATTCACAGAAATTCAACCACCAAGCAGAACTTCCATCCGAATGCCCCGAAAACCTTCTGTATGTTCCAGAACCTTTGCGCTCAAGACTACTCGACCAAGTACATTCTGCACCCAGCTCAGGACATCCCGGAATCACGGCTACTATCCATCTACTTCAGAACCGCTTCTGGTGGTCAACTTTACAATCAGATACCATAACTCACATCAAGAACTGCATAACTTGTAATACCTCCAAGTCTTCCAGATGACTCCCAGCAGGTCTCTTAACTCCTCTGCCTACACCTCAACGCCCCTGGTCTCACATAGCCATCAACTTCATCACAGACTTACCACCTTCACAAGGCCATACCACCATACTCACCATAGTAGATCGATTCTCCAAAGCCTGCCGGTTAATCCCTCTTCCCAAACTCCCCACTGCATTAGAGACTGCTGAATTACTCTGCAACCAGGTTTTCCGCTTCTACGGCCTTCCTGACGACATAGTCTCTGAACGAGGACCCCAATTCACTTCCCGGGTATGGACATCCTTTTTCAAACACCTCAATGTCAACATCAGCCTTACCTCTGGTTATCATCCCCAGTCCAACGGACAAACAGAACGTCTTAATCAAGATGTAATTCGCTTCCTGCGCTCCTATTGTCAACAACACCAAACCGAGTGGAGCCGGTATCTGTTCTGGGCTGAATACGCTCAGAACTCTTTGGTCAAACCTGCTACAGGCATCACTCCTTTCAAGTGTATCCTGGGCTTCCAACCTCCACTTTTCCCCTGGTCCGGTGAACCCACTGACTAACCATCTATCACAGAATGGTTACAAAAGAGTGAAGAGGTCTGGGATCAAGCACACACTCATCTCCTCCATGCCGTCAGACATCAATAAGTCCAGGCTAATCGTCACCGTCGCCCCGCTCCAGTTTATCAACCCGGCCAGTGGGTTTGGCTCTCTACCAGAGATCTCAGACTTCGACTTCCATGTCGCAAACTCAGTCCCAGGTATGTTGGTCCGTTCCAAATTCTCAGACAAATTTCCCCTGTATCTTTTCGACTTGATTTGCCCGCTAATTACCGTATTTCTCCTACATTCCATGTATCACTCCTGAAACCTGCCGGTGGTCCGAGAGGAGAGTCGGAGGAGGGAGTCGCGTCTCCAGACCCCCCATCCATCCTGGTTGATGGCGAGGAGGCGTACCATGTGCACGAGTTGCTGGACTCCAGGCGCCGGGGTAACGTCCTCCAGTATCTGGTTGACTGGGAGGGGTACGTTCCGGAGGAGCAATCCTGGGTCAACGCTGGAGATATCCTAGACCCCACACTCACCGAAGAGTTTCATCGGATGCATCCGGAAAAACCGGCCCCTCGACCTCGTGGAAGACCCCGGCGTCGTTTGCCTTCTCGTCTCAGGAGCTGCTCGCAGAGGGGGGGCTCTGTTACAGAGCAGGCTTCCGCACCGCCTCCTCTTCACCACCGGAGGGAACCCTCCCCGGAATATTAACTTTACCCATTGAACTCCATTTCCCATAAAACCGCTTACCTGGGACTGATTGCGTTACACACCTGCACCTCATTTACACACACTCATTTAAACCACTTCCACACACACATTCAATGCGAAGTCTTGATTCTGCCCCGGCCATCATTTCTGAGCGTTTATTCCCGTGTTTGATTTCTGTTATTGACCTTGGACTGTTTATCGTTTCTGATTCTCTGCTGCCTGCCCTGACCTGGATTGTCTATTGATTCCTGATACCTGCTGCCTGCCTCGACCCTTGCCTGTTCACCTGGTTTGTCTCTGCCCAGCCTGCTTTGCCCTGTCTGCTGTGTTTGACCCTGCCTGTCTGCTGTGTTTGACCCTGCCTGTCTTGACTACTCTCTAATAAAGCTGCAAATGGATCCCACTGTCTCTGCCTCTTCACAACAGTGTGTGTGTGCATTTAAAGCAATTAAACTCTAGTAAAACTAGTAAAAAATTGAGCAATTACCTATGATTTTCATCTTATGAAATTTGCACTATACTACTGACTATATTTACACAATAAACTTGCACTATATTACTCTACCCTACAAAAACAATTAATATTCAAGTTACATTTATTTCACATTACCATTATTGAATGTGTTCTCCCTGTTTCCACCATAGAATACAAATCCAGAGGTCACTAGAACCTGTTCAGCTCCAAGTCTGGGTCCATCTCTATATCCCACTCCCATTTCATCTGTGTTGTTGAGCGAGAACTGCAAACTACAGCTTCAGCCAGACACTTTACTGTCCTCTAACTGCATCAACTTCAAACACTACCCATACACAAAAGAAATATATTTGAAATATATTTTCAGAATATATTTTGGAATATATGCAAATATTTGAAATTGGCCCAATAAATATATTTCACACTTTACATCATATATTTTTCAATGTATTTGGAATATATGCCACATATATTTTGACACTTTTGGGGACCCATACAGAAAAAAATACATTGAAATATATTCTGAAATATAACAAAAATATATGATGTTAAGAATGAAATATATTTATTGGGCCAATTTCAAATATTTGCATATATTCCAAAATATATTCTGAAAATATATTTCAAATATATTTCTTTTGTGTATAGGTACAAACTAATCATTACAACCACAATGTAATCACTATCCAATATTTAAACTTCACCCTTAAAGTAAATTAAAGTACATCTCTGTAAAGCCCTGAAACAAGTAGACTGAAAAGTGCAAAAAACTCTATGGGCCCTATCTTGCACCCATTGCAATTGACTTTGTACACCAGACATAGGAATGTATCATTCCTATTTTGCACCCGCGCAAAGCGCGCTTTTCCCTCCACAGAAGCACGTCGCTAAACTAGGGAATGAACTTGCGCTCCCATGGGCGGTTCAGCGCAAAAAAGGAGGCGTGTTCCGGCGCAAACGTTCCTTCATGCTATTTTGCAGGTTTAGAAAACAACTGCGCCACTAACCAGGAAAAAATAGTTTAAAGTCAGTGGCGCGTTGCGCATGTTATTCATATGCTATTCTAAGGGCGCATGCTTGGCCATAATCAATGTAGCGTGTGCACAACGCGCATACACTTTGATTCTCTCATCTACACAGAAGCAGCAGTTTTCATTTTTGCAAATCATACATTATTACGATAGATAGATAGATAGATAGATAGATAGATAGATAGATAGATAGATAGATAGATAGATAGATAGACAATTTATTATAAAAGCATACATCTAGCTTACACATTAACCCAAATTATCATACGCCTTTTTAACCGAAGTTAATTTGGGTGGGTTTCTCCATCCCCAACGTCCCTGACGGGAGCGTTGCTCTCCTTGGCTGTGAACCGCTCCTGGCGTGCACCTGGCAAATCCGCCGTTATAATAGGAATCCGCTTTAGAACAAACGCGCCTGCTCTTAAAGGGAATGTGAGATGACGCTCTGACTGGTTTATTTCACGTTACGCCCAAACCACACCTATGAATAATGAAGCTGCTTCAGACCAACCCATTTTAGATTTGCGCCTGGCGCAAGAGTCATTTATCCCGCCGGGAAAATAGCAACAGCGCCAAGACTTACTTGGCCCACAAAGTTACTTGGGCTTTGCGCTTTGACACTTGCGTTTCAGATCGTTAAAATAGGGCCCTATAACTGTAACAATCACCAGTGAGAGTGCCCAGGATAACCATCAGAGGGCACTCCAACCCGTACAATCACCACACATCCACAAACTACATTTCCCATAATCCTTTGCCCAGACTAATCAGCCATGATCACATTCACCTGTGTGTCTTTACCTTGTTTAGCTCACCCCATATAAGCCTAGTTTTCACATTCTTTCCCTGCAAAGTCTTGTTTAGTGTTTTTACTACAATTTCAAGTGTGTTTGTATCCTGTTTCTCCCGTGTCCTGGTTGTCTTGATTCTCTGCCTGTTCCCTTGGATTTCCTTTTTTGACTGTGCCCCTGTGACCCTGTTATTGTTTGGACTGATTATTATTACTGTATTTTTGACCTCTTGTCTGTTTCCTGGATTACGTTTTTGGATTACCTTCTAGAGCAGTACGTGACAATAACAGTAATACAATCTATTTATTATTAATAATAATTATTATTATTATGAATTATTCAATTAAACTTTATTTTAAGGTGACGTAGCTACATTGTACTTACTCAAATAAGTAGTGAGTAATGTTAATTAACTACATATTCTTACTATAGAGTCACGGTTAGGGTTTGTTTTTGAGTTATTTGTAATTGTGCATTATTTACTGTTATTACTATAGTATGTACACACTTAAAATAAAGTGTTACTAAGTATTATTGTCTGAATCATGAAATGACAGACGTCGAGTGTTAATAATTGTAACTCAAATGATGTTTATAAAACGAATCCTGTCTGAGTAGTGCTGTAATCTTGATCCTTACAGTGACATTTGTTGGCACGTCTATTTTACTGAAATATTTTAACATGCAGCCCACATTTACCTGTTTGGATCAAGAACCAGTAACATTCCAGTCATTTTCTAAGATTCTATTCAAATAGCAGTTTCAGTGTGTTTAACAAACAAAATTAACTGAGGTACTCTTGTTAGACAACATGAAAGCACACAGAACAACTGAAATGAAGGCTGTATGGGTGTTGTGTAAGAGGGTGGAATTAGATTAGATGTCCTCCCACTCCCTATGCATGAGTAATGCACTATGTAGGAAATCAGATCTAAATTCAAAACATAATTCTTCATTCGTGTTAATCTTCACTTACATCAGCCTGTCCTCAACCTAATCACAAACTATAACCAACAGAATTTGGTTATAGTAAAATTCCAACAGAACAAGTCACCTCCTTTCCCATTTTGGACAAAAACAGATAAAATAACATTTAATTCAGTTTAAACTCCCCATCAAGTCCTAAACAAAGCATAATGGAAACTGGACATCCCCCGCAGAATGACCAAACAAAAGACAGATCAACATATAACTTAAGTTCAGTTTTACAGTGTATAATTGATTGCATGCAATGAAAATATGCTGATACAAATACAAATAGCAAATAGCAAAAATAATAGAATGTATTAACAAGTAAACACTCCTGCACTTTTAGGAACTTCAGACAATAGCATTTTGTTAGTTCCTGTGAAGTTTTTGTATATTTGTTACAATAAAAAAAGAATATATATATATATATATATATATATATATATATATATATATATATATATATATATATATATATATATATATATATATATATATTCTTTTTATATATATATATATATATATATTATATATAGGCTATATAACAATATATATTATGTTTAACTTGTGACAGTAATTTTAAAATTTATTTTATTTATTTATTTGGCCAAGACTGGTCTGACCAAATGATCAAGCATAATGTTTGAGTTTATATTATTATGTGAAGAGAGACGTGATGCTGAACCACATCTACACCAAGCTAAGCGATATTACTGATTAGCAGGATGCAGAGGTGGACGGTAACGAAGTACATTTACTTGAGTACTGTACTTAAGTACAATTTTTGAGTATCTGTACTTTACTTGAGTTTTAAAGCAGGTTGGATTTTTTTGCAGACCACTTGATTCAAATGTGCATGAATGGATACACACAGATGTGTACTTATTTTGTTGGGGTGGTAGGAGTGTTAAAAAAAAGGACAATGATTATGGCTGTTTTTTTTTTGTCAATTCAGTTGTTTAATTTCTATAGGTTTTATAACGTTCTAAAAGCTCTTCATTCCACAGATACTACTAACTGGTAGGTGTATTTAATAGATTGCTTCAGAGACATAAGGTACTGTAAGTATTACATCCAATAATGCAACAATAATAAAACAATTCATTGACATTTACTTTTTACTTTTGATACTTCGTTCTTTTAAAAACGTACTTCTGTACTTTTACTTAAGTAAAAATCGGTCTTTACAACTTTTACTTGTAACAGAGTAATATTTGACCAGTAGTATCTGTACTTTCACTCACCTCTGGCAGGATGTTTTTAGAATAGAAGAATAAAATGAGGCATTTATATAGCGCTTTCATATGTACTACTGTACACCCAAAGCGCTTTACAATCATATCAGGGGATCTCTCCTCAACCACCACCAGTGTGCAGCATCCACTTGGATGATGCGACGGCAGCCACAGTACAACGGCGCCAGTGCGCTCACCACACACCAGCTACAGGTGGAGAGGAGAGAGAGTGATAGAGTCAATTCAGTGGATGGGGATTATTAGGAGGCCATGACTGGTAAGGGCCAAGGGGTGGAATGTGGCCAGGACACCGGGGTTACACCCCTACTCTGGACTGGCCATCGGGCATACCAGGCATTTTCCAGGTGGGCCGACATGCGGCCGACGTGCTTTTTGGGCCGATACATCTCATACTCATACATAATTTTTATTATTATTTATTTTTTATTTTTTTTAACGGCCCATAAAATGTGTACATCGGCGGCCCATTCGTTTTTTTTTTTTTTTTTTTTTTGCTTAATTGGTGGCGCTGGGTTTGTGCCGGTGTAATGCATTGGTCAAAAAAAGTCAGCGTTAGTTTTTTCTTTCTGACAGACCAGCCCATGAAACACGTAGATCAGCGGCCCATTGGTTATTTCTTAATTGACACTGGGCTGGCCCAATCACAACTTTAAACGAGTGAGCGAGCGTGCAGCAGTGTCAGTGTGTATCTGTCAAAATAGTCAGCGAGATGGAGAAGAAACGCAAGAATGTGCAGAAAAATAGCGTGAAACAATAGAAACAGGCCCTCAAAGCAGACAGACACTTTATGTGTCAAAATATATGTTTTCTGACCTTCATCAGCTCCTGTGGCAGATGATGATAGGAGGATCAGGAGAGAGATGAGAAAGTGTAGAGCCTGCGGTAAGCAGAACTACTTTCAAAACACTTAGGCTATGTCATGAGTGTAGGAACCCATAACCCAGTTACAGATTATTTCCACATCTGCATAGTTGACGATTACTGCAATTCACTAGAAATTTAATGAGAGGCGTTTGTAAACCATGTTCCCTTTCAGTCGCTCACGTTCGACATAACGTCGACGTGACGACGTAATTGGGATCACTTCAGGGAGCCCTATCAACTTCGAGTGTCTACAGAACGAGCCAATGAACGTTGGCATGCGTGAATCACGTCACGCGCCCCCACCCCGCAGCGCGGGTATAAACAGGAAGCGGGCGCACGCACACATTGTCTTTCACTTCGGAGCCGAGCTTCTGTGAGACTTCTGTCTACGAGAATTCAGCGCTTTGAAGACTTCAAAGGAGATCTACTCTCTGATTGCAGTGTTGGTGTGACGGCGCGATCAGCAGTGGCCGCGAGCATTGCAGCTCACAACTGCTGTTTTCACAGCACTATTGTTTGTGCCAGTGTGTGTGTGTCGGTTCGGTGGGCGTTTCCCCTGTGTGTGTTCATTCACACCGCGGCTACCCCTGGGTGCCTCAGCACTAAGAGAGTGTTTTCCAACCTTTTTTATTTTTTTACTAAAAGAGCAACACAAGCGTGACCCTGCGTCTTTTTCAAGATGTCATTCCGCTTGTGCGTTTCTGGTTGCCGTCGTTCCCTGGCGCCAGCAGATGGCCACAGTAGTTGCCTCTCGTGTTTGGGCATTCAACACGCTGAGGCAGCTTTTGTGGATAGTTCATGTTCCCATTGCGGGAATATGACTATCTCAGCGCTTAGATCGAGACCTGCTTACCTCAAGGGAGGTGCAGTCCCCTCGCCTATGCCCCGATCTAGCGTTTATTCTGCCCCGCAGAATAGACCTACTTCGGTGCATGACCAGGGTGATCTGAAGATTACCTTGAGGGCTTCCCCGTCGAGTCAACCTCCGCGGGCCCCTCACGCCTCACAAGCGCTGTTGCCATTGGGACCCCTTAGTAAACGTCATGGTCCTTCTCCGGAATGACCAACCGTTTCCTTTGGGGCTCCAGCTGATGATCAGATGTTGATCGCAGCATCGGAGGGGGAGCTTCAGTCCTCTGGAGATGATGACTCGGCTGCGTTACCCCCTTCGGGGCGTGTAGCGTTGTCCGAAACGATCCAGAATGGGCGGCTATGCTTTCCCGGGTCGCCGAGAAGGTTGGGCTTGCGTGGAACCCTCCACCACGTCCCTAACCTTTTCGGTTGGACGATTGGTTTCTCGGGGCGGGTACCTTTCTCGGGGCCGGTACCTTTCTTTCCGGAGGTGTATGAGGAGATTTCTAGGACGTGGAAGGCACCGCATAGTGCCCGAAGCCGTTCTAGTGGCTCCTCCCCCCTCGCCACCCTCGACGGCGGGGCAGCTAAGGGGTATGTGGATATCCCCCCAGTGGACCGGGCCGTCGTGATGCATCTGTGTCCGGCGTCCGCCTCCTCTTGGCGGGGTAGTCCACGCCTCCCATCCAAGGCCTGTAAGTTTTCGTCCGGTCTAACGGCGAAGGTTTACAAGGCCTGTGGACAGGCTGCTTCCACCCTCCATGCCATGGCGCTCTTGCAGGTCCACCAGGACCAGGCGCTCATGGACATGAACGAGGGTGGTTCTGACCCAGAGCTCCTTCGGGAGCTCCGTGTGGCAAACGATCTCGCCCTCCAGGTGACAAAGGAAACCGCACGTTCAGTCGGTCAGGTGATGTCCACCTTGGTGGTCCAGGAGCGCCACCTTTGGCTCAACCTGGCGGATATGAGGAACACCGTTAAATATCGGTTCCTGGATGCCCCTGTTTCCCAGGTTGGGTTGTTCGGCGACGCGGTCGAGAGCTTTGCCCAGCAGTTCTCAGCCGCACAGAAGCAGACGGAGGCCATCCGGCACATCCTGTCCCGGCGGACCGCTGCTGCTCCCACCCGTCCGCCGGCCGCAGACCCTCCGTTTACTCATCCCGAGGTCGGCCTCCTGCGGCGTCCTCCGCTCCCGCTAAGCCCCAGCAGCAGCAACCATTCAGGTCTCAGCGTGGAGCAAGCCGTAGGAAGCCGACCCCGCCTGTCCAGGCCGCTGCCAAACCAGGAGGCAAGCGTCAGTGCAAACGACCCTGAGACGGGCGGCCCAGAGGTGGATCAAGTTGCTCTTCAGGAGATGGTGAACGCGCCACTCCTTCCCCCGGTGGAGGGCCGGGCGGAGAATCTTTTGTTCCCTTTTCTTTTTGTTGGTTTTTGTTGTATCCACCTTTTCAAAAATAGAGCAGTTTCTAAATCCTCTGGGCTCCAAGAGGGCACGCTTGGCAGTCGACGACGCCATGCCTTGTCACTCCCGAGCCCCTCTCTCATCGCCAGTCCTACTGGCGAAGGACGCGATCGAGCCGGTCCCTCCAGCCGATATTAAGACCAACTTCTACAGCCCGTACTTCATTGTACCCAAGAAAGGTGGCGGGTTACGACCAATCTTGGACCTGCGCGTCCTGAACCGGCCATTGCTCCCATGTGCGAGCGTGGTGTTCGCATCCTCAACTACCTCGACGACTGGCTTATTATGGCCCAGTCGAGAGAGCAGTTGTGCGAACACAGGGACATGGTGCTCAGTCACCTCAGCCACCTAGGGCTTCGGGTCAACTGGGAAAAGAGCAAACTCACCCCCGGGCAGAGGATCTCTTTTCTCGGTATGGAGTTGGACTCGATCAACATGACAGCGCGCCTCACCGAGGCCTGTGTCCATTCAGTGTTGAACTGCGTGAGCACGCTCAGACGCAGAACAGCGGCACCACTGAAACTTTTTCAGAGGCTCCTGGGGCATGTGGCATCTGCAGCCGCGGTTACGCCGCTCGGATTGCTTCATATGAGGCCGCTCCAACACTGGCTCCATGATCGAGTCCCGAGATGGGAGTGGCAGAGCGGCTCGTGCCGGGTCCAAATGACTCTGCACTGTCGCGAAACTCTCAGCTTGTGGTCAGACCCTTCGTTCCTGCGGGCAGGTGTTCCCCTGGAACAAGTGTCCAGGCACTCTGTGGTCTCCACGGATACCTCTGCCACCGGCTGGGGGGCCACGTACAACGGGCATGCAGCTTCAGGTCTGTGGACGGGGCCTCAACTGCATTGGCACATCAACTGCCTCGAGTTGTTAGCAGTACGTCTTGCTCTGAGCCGCTTCAAAACGCTGCTACTAGGCAAGCACGTACTGGTCCGTACGGACAGCACTGCGACCGTTGCGTACATCAACCGCCAAGGTGGTCGACGCTCCCGCCACATGTCACAACTCGCTCGCCATCTCCTCTGGAGTCAGAAGCGTCTGAGGTCACTTTGTGCCATTTACATTCCAGGCCTGCTCAACCGTGCAGCCGACGGGCTCTCACGGCAGCAGGTGCTACCGGGAGAGTGGCGACTCCATCCCCAGGTGGTCCAGCTGATTTTCAGGCGCTTCGGGACTGCACAGGTAGATCTGTTTGCCGCCCTGGACACGTCTCACTGCCAGTTGTTCTATTCCCTGACCGAGGGGACCCTCGGCACGAATGCTCTGGCACACAGCTGGCCCCGGGGCCTACGCAAGTATGCGTTTCCCCCAGTGAGCCTTCTTAAACAGACCTTGTGCAAAATCAGGGAGGACGAGGAGCAGGTCTTGCTAGTTGCGCCGTATTGGCCCAACCGGACCTGGTTCCCGGAACTAGTGCTCCTCGCGACAGCCCCTCCCTGGCCCATTCCTCTGAGAGAGGACCTGCTCTCTCAGAGACGGGGCACTCTATGGCACCCGTGTCCAGACCTCTGGAAACTCCATGTCTGGTCCCTGGACGGGACGTGGAGGTTCTAGGTGACCTACCCCCTGCGGTAGTTGACACCATCACTTCCGCTAGAGCCCCCTCTACGAGGCGCCTCTATGCGTTGAAGTGGAACCTGTTCGTTGACTGGTGCTCCGCTCACGAGGAGAACCCCCGATCTTGCTCGATCAGAGCCGTGCTTTCCTTCCTGCAAGAAGGGCTGGAGCGAAGGCTGTCTCCCTCCACCCTTAAAGTGTATGTTGCCGCTATTGCCGCACATCACAATGCTGTTAATGGTAAGTCTTTGGGAAAGCACGACCTGATCGTCAGGTTCCTGAGGGGAGCGAGGAGACTGAATCCTCCTCGCCCACTCTCTTTACCCTCTTGGGATTTGTCTCTGGTCCTTTCGGCACTTCAGAGACCACCCTTTGAGGCTCTGCAATCAGCTGAGTTAAAAATCCTGTCCTGTAAGACTCCTGGTTGCATTGGCCTCTATCAAGAGGGTAGGGGACCTGCATGCATTTTCGGTCGACGAATCGTGCCTAGAATTCGGCCCGGATAACTCTTACGTGATCCTGAGACCCCGGCCCGGATACGTGCCCAAGGTTCCTACCACTCCCTTCCGGGACCAGGTAGTGAACCTGCAAGCGCTGCCTTTGGAGGAGGCAGACCCAGCCCTGGCTTTTCTCTGTCCCGTTCGCGCTCTGCGTCTGTACGTGGACAGAATGCAAAGCCTCAGGACCTCAGATCAGCTCTTCGTCTGTTACGGAGGCCAGCAGAAGGGAAAGGCTGTCTCCAAGCAGAGGATGGCCCACTGGATAGTGGATGCCATCGCCTTGGCTTACGAAGCCCAAGGCGTGCCCTGCCCGCCCGGGTTGAAAGCCCACTCCACTAGGGGTGTCGCTTCTTCCTGGGCGCTGGCACACGGCGCCTCGCTGACAGACATCTGTAGAGCTGCAGGCTGGGCGACACCTAACACGTTCGCTAGGTTTTATAGCCTACGTGTTGAGCCGGTTTCTTTCTGTGTGCTCACTTCAACTAGCCGATAACACCGAAGTTCCCGCTCTAGTGTCGGCTTGCTGCGCCACTCCCTTCCTAGAAATGGATATGTGCGCTTTTTGCTCCAGTCGAGTTCCCCAATTGGCGAACCCTGTGAGTTCCTCCGCACCCCTTCGGCAGTCGGACGTTGCGGAGCGTCCGACGCCAGGCCTAGTGCTCGTATGCTTGTGTAATTTGTGCTAGGCTGTATCCCATATGTGTATTCTTCCACGACCAGCTCCCTGCGGTGAGCCCGTGTCTTTCCCTCGGCAGAGTCTGCTCTGCCGTCACTGTCGGTGTAGTCTCCCCCTTCGGGTGGAGCCACTCAGGTGACATTCCATGTGTTGCACTGCCCCTTCGGCCAGTCCATATGTGTGTTCTCCACATGTTACCTCCCTTCGGGCAGGATGTGGCTCCGCAGCGTCCTTTCCCTGGAAAGGTACGCTTTCCCAGTGTTATCCAAGTATTCCACTGTGTGGGGTATAATGGAACAGCAGTTGAACTCCCTCTACGCAGGTTTTCCGCCCCAGGAGTTGGGGGTCTGAAAGTCTTGCGTAGGGCGCTGGATGTGGCAGCAACTGTGCCGTTTTCCATGGGATCCCAATTACGTCGTCACGTCGACGTTACGGCGAACGTGAGCGACTGAAAGGGAACGTCTCGGTTACTAATGTAACCCTCGTTCCCTGAAGGTTGAAACGGGAGATGTAACGTCCCGTCGCCACCGTTGCTGACCATCGCTGCATGGCCGTCACAAATCTCGGCTCCTCAGCGAATAACAATGTGTGCGTGCGCCCGCTTCCTGTTTATACCCGCGCTGCGGGGCGGGGGCGCGTGACGCGATTCACGCACGCCAACGTTCATTGGCTCGTTCTGTAGACACTCGAAGTTGATAGGGCTCCCTGAAGTGATCCCAATTACGTCATCAAGTCGAAGTTACGTCTCCCGTTCCCTCCTTCAGGGAATGAGGGTTACATTAGTAACCGAGACGTTTTCCGCCAAAATAAAAGCTTGATGCAGTTTGCGACAAAATTAAAGTTCATGTGTTTATCTCTTTCAAGTACAGAAATTGGTACAAAACTAATTATGAAAGTTTCCTTTATTTTTTAGTGCATTTGTTTTACAGAATATGGATATTACTGTCATTGGATTAATATTATAACTATTATTATGTAGTAGGTGTAATGTAAATAGACACTGTAACTAAAAGAGGTTTGAATTTTTCTTTGTTTAATTTGCACACTGAATATGGGTTGGAGCTTTTACAGTTTTTCTCGATTGCTTAAACACTATAACCAGGCTTTTGAACTAAAATTTCAAAACCATAACGCCATTTATCAAAAAGCACACCCATTTCACTAAACTATAAACACTATTCCCTGTTTTGACACATGAGTCAGATTTGTTGAACTGTCACTGCAAAACTCTACACACAAATCCCTTAATTTCTCATTGCTTAGACCATGTTGTCATTTAGAAAGCACTAGCATTCAAAATTGCTCACTCAAGTCAGCACAGCTTCAGCTCAGTTAGCACACAATTACCCAGGTGGAAACACTAAGAGTCAAAATTTAACACACATCAATCAGAACCTTCAATAGATAGATAAAAGGGCCCAAATCAGTTTATTGCGTTTTGGAACAATGGATCCAGAAAGACATGAAGGAAGAGGGATAAGAATGAGGAGGAGGAGGAAGGGCAAGGACAAGAAGACAAGCAGTGTCAGATGAAATTCAAGCCACTCTAGTTGCCCATGTCTTTGTCAATGTTATGACTATGAGGGAGGCTCGGCTACGAGTAAGGCCAAATTTGAGTCACTTTACCGTCGCCTCAAGAACCTTCAGGGAGGTGTGGTGGCAAACAAAATTATATCACTGAATAAGAGACAAACATTTCCAATAGTCTTTGAAGAGGTTTATTTTCTTGCAAGAAAAGGCCAGCAGTCATACAGTCAGACAGTGTGGCTGTAGAGTGTGACAGTGAAGGGAGGGCATCCTTTCTCCTTTATAGTCTTGACTCCCAGAATGTTATCTTTCTAGGCAAATGATGGTATTTCAACCATATGTGGAACATTCTTAGACGTGTACATCATATTGTATCCTTGAGTGGAGGCCATCCTGTTACGTCCCAACACTCTTTACCATTCCAATACAATTCGAATTCCATATTAGAATATGGTTTGTGTGTGCTCTTTTACTGTCATATGTTGGTCACACACATCTTACTGCAAGTAAATATAAAAAAAAAATTTAGAGGAGAGAGTAAAAAAAAAAGTAAAAAAAAAGAGTAAAACAGGAAAAAAAATATGTTTGTGTGTGTGTGTGTTTTCTGTGTATGAATAAAAATGTGCCAATGTATCCACTGGTTGTGTCTTTTGTGTTCATCATGTGAAAAGGTTTGTGATGGGGGAACCACAAGCAACATAACTTACCAGTTTTGGAAATGTTGTTTTGAATTTATTGCACCAGTGTCTTAGACTATGTTGTAGTGTGTGTGATTTTGAGGGCTTGTGTGTCCTGTCTGAGGGCAAAGTTGGGTTTTTCAGCAAGAGTGAATGGTTTTGAGTGTAGAGCTTCATTTTGACCTGAAAATAGGATGTTTGGGGAATTGGGTGAGACGTTATGGATTTGTGTTTATAGTTTTGAGAATACGAGGCATAGTTTCAAGAAATGTGTTTAAGCAATCGAGAAAAACTTTAATTTTGAACTCTCAAAGTGCACCAGATTGATGAATTTAACATTAAAATGCACAAAATTTTCTTACAGGGGAGCCTGCCCCCAACCCCCCCAAGGAGGACCGAGGTCACCCACCACAGTTTTACCAAAAATCCTGTGAGAAACAATGCAGCTTATAGCTTGTTTTTTGGATTCATCACTGTGGAGTATAGTTCAACTGTATTAATAAATGTCAAATTTTTACTTATTTCATCTGTTAACTCTCAATCGTTCCTAAACTCACTCATTACATGGCATTAGTGGTTTTAAGGAATAGGAGTATGCATATATTTAGATGAGTGGTGTTTATGATCATATAGTGGGCCAGTCTGGGCCAAAATGCCAGGGCCGATTTTTTTGTCCCAGTCCAGCCCTGCATCTCATCCGAAGGACGGTGCTCTTTGACAGTATAGTGTCCCCGTCACTATACTGGGGCGTTAGGACCCACACAGACCACAGGGTGAGCACCCCCTACTGGCCTCACTAACACCTCCTCCCACAGCAACCTGTTTTTTCTCAGGAGGTCTTCCATACAAGTACTAACCAGGCTCAACCCTGCTTAGCTTCAGTGGGCAACCAGTCTTGGGCTATAGGGTGATATGGCTGCTGGCACATATTTATTCATAGATGCCACCTACGTCACTACAAATAGAACGCCGCCATATTTGCGACCGACTCGCCCGGTATGGCCGCCAAACTGCCCATTTGAATGAGAGAGAAAGACAGAGATACCTGGAGAAAATTTCTATTTTAGGCTCCGATCCTTATTTTTTACCCCCAGTTTTCTTTAGTCCATTATTATCTGCCCCAGGCTTGCCCCAATTGGCCTTTCATGATATAGAAATACTTAAGTCATAGAGCTTCATGGCGCGCGTTCATGAGAGTCGAGGCGTGAATGAATGAATTCACTGAATATGTGAATATGTGAATATATGTCATGAATGAATCTATGAATCTGCAGCTGTTCGGCTGGCATGAATGAATCTATCTAATCCGTCCATCAGCACAGCGAGAGACATCAGCCGAATATCATAAAAGACTGCCATATCTGTCGGAAAGAACAGATGTTCAATTACAGAGAGAAGGTTTAATACACACAAATATCGAAATGAAAGAATCTTTTTAAATGATTCGGCTGCGATTAAAAGCTATCAAGAGGTAAGCTCAGTGATTATAATATAACGACTTAAATTGCAGTTTGTTAGTCACATAAAGCTATCATATGAATATTAATATAATGGACGAGTCATATTAGATCACTTTTATGATACTTTTGTGATGTTTTTTTGTCTTTTATTATTACATTTTTTTATTTATTATTTGTCTTTTGCGTGACAGCCCCCGGTAGGCTAATGTTACTCATTCACTTCCATTACATCGACAAGAAGAGTCTCCATTAGGCTACATATTCAAAAATGTCCCTTTGTCTTCCACGGAAAGTATACAGGATTTGCACATGAAGGTGAGTAAATGACGGCAGAATTATCATTTTTGGAAGAGCTGGATCGTCTGCAGAGCTAACGTTAACGTTACTTACACAAAATAACATCTATAGCCCATATGACGAAGACAATATCTTTATGAACTTCAGAAAAATATTTATTAGATTTAGGTAGGTATTATTAACTAACAGACAGACAGACAGTTATATTCAAAACAACCCCAAATCTTACTAACTTACCATGATAAAGTGCATTTAAACAGATCCAACAATAAAATGAAGACAAAACATTATCTGTCGACATCTGTCTATAATGTCGGCCACTGAGAGTATAGGAAATACAATTAACCACAAACCAACATGAGACTTCAAGTCTTTTAAATAAATTATTCTTTCTTCTCTTTTCTTTTGGTATAAATACCAGTTAAGGGTTCCCTCTTTCGGCTGTTGTTGCAGCCAACTGCACAACATATTGCAGGCATTACTGAGACCGCCGCGGTCGCAAAGATGGCGGCGCAAAGCTACAGTGACGTCATGTGAATCGAATGAATATTTCCAGAAAGCACAGCTCCCCAAGATTGTAACACATTTGTGCACATGTTAGTGTTTGTGGCTATTGTTATTCCAGTTCCAATGAAAACTTTACAAGGAATACACTCATAAATTAAAAACTGACACTCATCATTAAAACACAAAATGAGATGTTAAACAGAATGTCCAAGCTGGGTTTTTTTCATACAAGTAAAGTGAATGGTTCAAACTACCAAGCTCCAAAATGGACTAAAAAGCACCAAAGCACCATAATGACATGTACACTATATTCTAAGTCTCCTGAAACCTATGTGAGGAAGAAAGCTGTTATTCATTTACCATACTGTAGCCCACAATTCTCATTTTCCAGTTGCATATATACAGTACATACAAGAATGCCATTTGCCATTAACAACATTCAATCCGGCACATCAAATGCATTTGACGTAGTGGTGTATTTAAACTAAACACAAGCATGAATGAGATTGTAGAGCTGCAGCAGAAGGGAAGATTATCAGTGAATAATGTCATATGGAAAAGAGTGACATCTCCTTCTGTGTAAAAATATGGGATTAGAATGACATACAGTAAGGGTGAGAAAATGGTGATTGAATTTTTATATTGGGGTGAACCATTACTTGAAACTGTGTCTGACTGTTCAAAATTCTAAGTCAGTTGCCAACAATGGCAAGTCATACTGGTCTTATTGTAAAGGAGCAACAGAACATGTCTGCTGGAGTATAAAAGCTCTGCAGTGGAAACACTTCACACATAATTGCTGTGTTAAGCAAGTTTCCAAAACATAATTAAAGAGAGAATGTCTGACAATGAGCAGGCCTGTGAGCAGAGCCGAGGGTACACAAGGCATCACTTGCTTCGCTGTATAACAGAAATTTGTGGGAGATTTTTGTAAATTAATTTGCAGCATTCTAGAAATAAACTATTCAGCACAGCCTTAAGTGTTTTTACAATTGTTTGAACACTCTTTCAGTGACATTTCTATCTCATATTTTGCTATTAATTTAGAGGAACAGCATCGCACTGCTTATAATATTATGGCAGTTGAATGTTGAATTACATGGCAAGTAAGGGATTTAGTGAAATGCTGCTTGCTAAACTCCAAATAGCAAAGACACAAAGTGGCAAGAATATCTTTAGAAACACCATATAAAATATATGCATTTTTGCATTGCTTATTCATAAAATGTGGTCTGATCATAATTTATGTCACAATTATAGAGAAAAACAATCAACTATTAAACAATAAATTGCACTTTTCACATTTGATGTAATACATTGAGTAATCATTCACAGTGCAGAATGGATAAAGTGAAACCTTTAATTTAACTTGTAGATCTTTAACAAAAGCCTCCATCAAACAATTTATTACAGTTTTTCTCGATTGCTTAAACACATTTCTTGCAACTATGCCTCGTATTCTCAAAACTGTAAACACAAATCCATAACGTCTCACCCAATTCCCCAAACATCCTATTTTCAGGTCAAAATGAAGCTCTACACTCAAAACCATTCACTCTTGCTGAAAAAACAAACTTTGCCCTCAGACAGGACACACAAGCCCTCAAAATCACACACACTACAACATAGTCTAACACACTGGTGCAATAAATTCAAAACAACATTTCCAAAACTGGTAAGTTATGTTGCTTGTGGTTCCCCCCATCACAAACCTTTTCACATGATGAACACAAAAGACACAACCAGTGGATACATTGGCACATTTTTATTCATACACAGAAAACACACACACACACACACACACACACACACACACACAAAAAAAATTCCTGTTTTACTCTCTCTTTTTTTTTACTCTCTCCTCTAATTGTTTTATTTTATATTTACTTACAGTAAGATGTGTGTGACCAACATATGACAGTAAAAGAGCACACACAAACCATATTCTAATATGGAATTTGAATTGTATTGGAATGGTAAAGAGTGTTGGGACGTAACAGGAGGGCCTCCACTCAAGGATACAGTATGATGGATACGTCTAAGAATGTTCCACATATGGTTGAAATAACATAATTTGCCTAGAAAGATAACATTCTGGGAGTCAAGACTATAAAGGAGAAAGGATGCCCTCCCTTCACTGTCACACTCTGCAGCCACTCTGTGTGACTGTATGACTGCTGGCCTTTCTTGCAAGAAAATAAACCTCATCAAAGACTATTGGAAATGTTCGTCTCTTAGTGATAGAATTTTGTTTGCCACCACACCTCCCTGAAGGTTCTCGAGGCGACAGTAAAGCGACTCAAATTTGGCCTTACTCGTAGCCGAGCCTCCCTCATAGTCATACCATTGATAAAGACATGGGCAACTAGAGTGGCTTGAATTTCATCTGAGACTGCTTGTCTTCTTGTCCTTGCCCTTCCTCCTCCTCATTCTTATCCCTCTTCCTTCATGTCTTTCTGGATCCACTGTTCCAAAACGCAATAAACTGATCTGGGTCCTTTTATATATCTATTGAAGTTCTGATTGATGTGTTTTAAATTTTGACTCTAAGTGTTTCCACTTGGGTAATTGTGTGCTAACTGAGCTGAAGCTGTGCTGACTTGAGTGAACAATTTTGAATGCTAGTGCTTTCTAAATGACAACATGGTCTAAGCAATGAGAAATGAAGGGATTTGTGTGTAGAGTTTTGCAGTGACAGTTCAACAAATCTGACTCATGTGTCAAAACAGGGAATAGTGTTTATAGTTTAGTGAAATGGGTGTGCTTTTTAATAAATGGCGTTATGGTTTTGAAATTTTAGTTCAAAAGCCTGGTTATAGTGTTTAAGCAATCGAGAAAAACTGTAATATTTCTGGGCTGTCTTAATAGCAAAGGCCTCTTTAGGTTATGGCACATCATCTCATTTGGCCTAATCAAGACTCAGGAAAATCAACTAAAAATGGCTTTTTCAGCCATTTTTAGTTGATTACCTTTTGTGCTTTGGGTCATTGTTGTATTGTTGCATATCATGAACTGCAGTGTAGACATTCTCCTTCAAAAAGTCTTGATACACTTTTGAATTCATTGTTCCATCAATGATTGCAAAGTATCTAGGCCCTGAGGCAGCAAACTAGTGGCAAATCATGATGCTTCTTTCACTATACTTCACAGCTGAGATTTTGGAGTTGGTTTGCAGTGCCCCTTTTCCTTTAAACCTGTGGTCGCCAACATGTTGATCGTGATCAACTGGTAGAACTTTAAGACTGTCCCTGTAGCTCCCAAAATGAATAGAAAATTGAATACATTATGTTTGACTGTATTTGTTTCAGCATCTCAGAGCAGCTTGGTTCATTTACTATGCATCAAGCCTCTCTAAGATGCTGAAACACGGTATCATGAGTTGGACACGTGTAAATACCTCTCTTCACTCTGAAACCAGCAGCACGTATATTTATTTGCCGGCAAACCACCTGTAACGATGCGGTTGAAACATAGGAGGAAGCAGGATCCACGTGCAGCAGTAGTCTTTTATTAAATAAACTCAAAACTTAAATTCAGACACAGACTAGGGAACAGGACTCTGGAACAACCAACAACCAACAACTAGGGATGGCTGACGCGAAACTGACGTTCCGAAGCTTTGCGAGATCCTGAAGCGCAGATGTTTCGAAACACTGATCCGAAGCGTGATTCAAAGCACCCATGTCACGTGACTACGGCTAAATGAAGCTTCAGAGTGTTTCACAAGAGTTTCGACAGGTGGCATGGTCTGCCGAATCAGCGTTTGATTGACAGGGTTGGGAACAGACCACACAATCGCACATCTGTATGAAAGTGAAGTCACCGCATCTTGACCTCGTGGGTTTTTGAGAGAGGAGTTTGTCAAAGGCTGGAGAAATTATCTGTAAAAAAAGAAGTCCTTCCACAGCAGAAAAATTAATATTTTTTAATAAAAATCTATAAAAAAAGTGAGACATTGTGGCTTGATTTCTGTTATTAATATAAAATTTTCATGACCAAAATAACATTATGCACAGTGAGGAGCCTACAGGTTACAAGATTCACATATTAGAAAAAATACAATAATAAAAAAACACCACATTTTCTAATGGCTCGTTGTCGAGTTTGTTTCAGATCAACACCTGCAAGTGACCACAAAGTGTCACCGTTGAGACGGGTGTCGGATTGTTTCGAAGCCTCGACACAATATGGCACATTTGCTTCAACTGTTTCATTGTTTCACGAAGCCTCGATCTGCCCACCACTACCAACTACCAACTACCAACTAAGACTGAACTAGACACAGGGCTTAAATACACAGGCAAACAAGCTAAACAAGATAACAAGGGGGCGTGGCTAATTAGAAACACCTGGGAAGACTAAAACAAGAAAACCTACAAAGGACAAAACATGGCACAGGAGTCAGGACAGGAAATGACAAAAGGTCCACACAAGACAAGGGGAACACAAGACAGGAATTATGACACCACCAAAATAAAAGCTGGATTTTGTAACATTTGAAAATTAAGAAATTAAGATGTAAATAGTAGTTATGTCATGACAGCTCTCAGAGAGTTTGGCATGGTAATGAATATGACAATGTTAATGTGTTTGGTCTTGGCGGAATAGATCTGCTGCACTGCTGCTGTTATTACAGCTGCTGCAGAGCAACTACGGAACTTCCCACTGCCAAAACACACAAAATGCTGCTATGAGCAAGCAAGACATGCTGCTTTTGTACAAGCATACATGAATCACCCCTGTAGCAGATCTATGCAGGTGGAGCTGGGGAAGGTGGGCTACAAACTGCAACAGCAAACAATTTGAATGTTGAGCAGCAAGCTCATTGGATACTGATCCAGCAAGAACCAATTTATATTAAGTGTCTTTTACTGTCTTTATAAAATGTGGTCTGATCTTAATTTATGTCTCTTATGTTTCTTACAAACGGTTTCCAGAAGGTCTGTTTTCACTGTTGCCCAGCAGTTTCCTATCAACCTGAGTGGATTGCGTTTGTTGCTCCATATAGCTTTGTTTTTAATCTCTATTCTCTATATTTCCTTGTTGTTTATATTGCTCAATATAACTGAATCATCACGATATATCTGACATTATCTAATATTGTCTGTCACATTAATCTGACACTGCTAGCTTTAATCTAAATCGCTACACAACGCGTTAGCATTATGCTAGCCAATTATATAAAATTGTGCAATCTTGTGCCTTTGACGAGTCCATCAAACAACTGTGGTGAGTTGGATCAGTCAACAAACATGGTGAGTCATGTCATCTTCTCTTGTTATTGTCACTTGCACTGCCTGCCACATGAATAGTGTAGCCTTCTCTGTCAGCGGTGAGGGCTTCACTTGTGATAAATGCAGAGAGATAGTCAGGCTGACGGAGAGGATTTCAGAATTAGAGACACGCATACAAAATTCAATCGAGGATAGTAAGAAAACAAGGGCTTTAGATACTGCTTTGGATGCGACTAGCTTAGTGAACAAAACACAGTTGTTCCGTTCAGATTAGAACATCAAACAGTTTCTCCCCACTCAGTGCTAAAAGTGCCCTAGTGATTGGCGATTCTATTACACTGAACATCAAAATAGAGACACCAGCCACCATAGTCACGTTTGCCGGAAGCCAGAGTGCCTGACATCAAAGCAAATTTTTGCGCTTGCTAATGATAATCGGAAATTCTCTAAAATTATTAATCACATCAGCATTAATGATGTCCGACTTCGCCGTGGAAGATCACTAAAATCAACATTAAAGAGGTTTGTGAACTCACAAGTACGATGTCAGACGCAGTAATATGCTCTGGCCCCCTTCCTGTTCGCCGGAGTGATGAGATACTTCGGAGACTATGCTCACTCAATGGCTG
This sequence comes from Scardinius erythrophthalmus, assembly GCF_964197995.2. Classification (NCBI taxonomy): domain Eukaryota; kingdom Metazoa; phylum Chordata; class Actinopteri; order Cypriniformes; family Leuciscidae; genus Scardinius; species Scardinius erythrophthalmus. The sequence continues at coordinate 29,922,139 of NC_138240.1, forward strand.
GTGTCCACATAATAATAGGGTTCATACAGATGAACAAATGATAAAGCTTGGGTTGCTGAATATACGATCCCTTTCTTCAAAACCACTTATTGTAAATTATATGATTACAGACCATAACCTAGATGTGCTGTGTTTGACAGACACCTGGCTAAAACCAGACAATTACTTTAAATGAGTCCACCCCCCAAGATTACTGTTATAAACACAAGCCTCTTCTGGAAGGTAAAGGGATTTACCTGCTGTAATTTATAGTAATATCTTCAGTATTAGTAGGTCTATGTCTAGTTTCAAATATAATTATTTTGAAGGGATGGTGCTTTTTTGTAATGCTATCTAAGTGATAAATCCTGCTTTACATTTGTGCTGGCTACTGTAAGGCCACCAGGGTACCATACAGATTTTCTATCAGAGTTACGCCCATTTCACACATACTCCGTTTGCAGTGCGTGTGCGGTGCGTATTTTTTTCTGCACCCATGTTAACAGGTTAGAGCTTTCATACTGCACACGGATGCAGTCCGTCGATCCGTTCCAGTTGCGGTGCGTATACAGCAGTGCAGCGATCGTTTCCGTACCGAGTCTATTTTTTGCTGTGCTGCAAACGCTGAATTAAAGTGACAACGCATGGTTCGTGTTTAAAATGCACACATGAAAATGTAATAATTTCACCATAAATGCATTTAATTAAATACAATGTAGGCTAGTAATCTTACCATGAATGCATTTAATTAAATAGTACAATTTTTCACAGTCATCTTTTTATTTTAAGAGGAGGTAAAGCAAGGAAAACTACAATTTACTTCAACAAGGCAACATAACGACACTCGTCTCATTCGTGGAGGTGGAAAAACAAGTTAGTTGTGACATGCAAGACTTTGTATAACGATTTAAATAGAAAATGTATATCTGCTGTTTTTGTAAATTAAGTTTTAATTTAAAATGTATGCAATTTTAATATAAGTAGCTACATGGTTCAATATTTTACCACTGCTTGCAACTTAATATATAATCTAGAAGTAATGTATTGAATAATACGTTGTGTTACGACCTCTCATAAAAATATCAACTCTGAGAGAAGAGATCCTAAACAAGAACAAGTAGGCTAAACGGCGGAATCAGTGCAATTATTTATTTACTCACTCACAACAGACGTCACAAAGACTCACAAAAATAACGAACATTCCATCCAGTGAACGAAATATAACAGCACGGACATCAACTAGCCTAACAAAGAAAACAAAAATACAATTCTAAAGACAATTCTTTGATCTGTCGACGCTTCTTTCTCCTCCTCGTTGGCGTTTATATTAGTCAGCTCAAAAAGATAGAGCGACGCCAAGACAATCAAGGGAGGATGTGTACAAAGAGAATCCTAAAACTTTTTTAAATAAAAGTTGCTGATAACTTCTGGATTTGAAATAAAAATAATGAGTAGGTCTATGTGTTTGTGGCTACAGCCGCGGATCAGTTCCGCACTGCAAACGCAGCATATGTGAAAGCACTATTACGCGTGCTGCTCCTGCACCGCATACGCACTGCAACACGGACCGCACACGCACTGCACACGGAGTATGTGTGAAACGGGCGTTATTACTGGCTGCAGATGAAAATTAAAGCTGCAGATAACATTAAAGTCCTAATTGTTGGTGATTTTAATATCCATGTTGATAATGGAAAAGACGCTTTGGGATTGGGCATTTAGACATTCTGAACTTTATTGGAGTTAGACAACACGTGTCAGGACCCACTCAATGCAGTAATCATACTTTAGATCTAATATTGTCACATGGAATCAATGTTTATGCCATTGAAATTCTGCAACAGAGCAATGACATCTCAGATAATTATCTAGTCTTTTGTATAGTCCATTTAGCCAAGGCTGCAAAACTGACTCCCAGTTACAAATATAGTAGAACTATCACTTCAACCACTAAAGATTGCTTTATGAATAATCTTCCTGATCAGTTTAATCTCCTCAGCATACCAGATAGCTTAGAAGAACCTGATGTTGTAACAGAAACAATTGACTCTCTCTTTTCCAGCACTTTAGACACAGTTGCTTCATTGTGCTTAAAGAAGATTAAAGAAAATAATCTAATGCTGTGGTACAACGAGCACATTCAGACCCTTAAGAGAGCTGCCAGAAAAATTTAGGTTTTCCACATTTCGTGGAAAGACAGCACTATTTTATACAGAAAGGCCTTAAATACTGCTAGATCTGCTTATTTTTTGACCCTCTTATAAGTAAGAAAACACAACTCTAGGTATTTATTTGATACAGTGGCTAAATTAACGAGAAATAAAGCTTTAACCCCAAACATTTCCAAACATCACAGCAGTAATGACTTTAACTTCTTTGCTTGCAAGATTGATAATATTAGAAAGAAAATTATAACCGTGCAACCATCTACTACAGTATCGCATCAGACAGTGCATTGTAGTGTCCCTGAGGAACAATTCCATTCATTCATTGCTATAGGAGAGGAAGAATTGTCTAAACTCATCTAAATCAACAACATGTATGTTAGGCCCTATACTAACTAAGCTACTGAAAGTGATGCTTCCAGAGGTCATAGATCCTCTTCATCTGTATCCTCTTCTTGAGTATCGGTATCAGTTTCAAAACCCGGTTTCAAAAATTTGCACTTTGGAACCTCAAAGTTTGCATTCTCAGGCCACCAAAATGCTGTTGTCATCTAAATGAACAGCCAGAAGGCATTAAAAGTTTTCTTTTTTCAGTTGATTACGGCGTTGTGTACGAGTACCTTAAGTTAATAACTAATGTTTTTTACAATGGAAATGAATCAATTAAAAACTTACTTAAGCTAGACAATGACTTTTGTTTTAGACCTGCTGTACAGCTAAAACAATCTTTGTTGCATTTATTTCCTATTGTCACTGTAAAGCTGCTTTGAAACAATCTGCATTGTAAAAATCGCTAAATAAATGACTTGACTTGACAATTATAGACAAACACAATACTGTTTTAAATACTGTAAAAAAAATTAACAATGTGTTGTTAATACTGTATGTACTAACATTTAAATGAATAATTAATTTCATACAATGCAATTATTGCATACATACATGTTTGTACCTTGTACTTATATTTAAAAAATATATATATTTGCATGTAATTAAAGCTGCATATCTGTAATTACTGAATCCCACCTCAATAGAAGCAAGTGTTTTGCAATACAACAAGAACACAATAAGTACATTGTACATATTTTTTAATGTAAGTATATAGTTAAAGACACCTATATAAAGTATGACCCATTTTTTTAAGTTATGGTAATTTTATAATTGACAATATTTTAGAACTACAGCAGTACTTGCTTATTCATTTTGATGAACAATTATGAAAGAAGCGTGAACAGGCTCAGCTGACTTGAAATCTTCTGAAAAAAGACCATAGACTACACCGTTGTATAATTCAAAATAACAATATTCCATTCCATTGCTCTGTTTAATCAAGCCTTTTCAGGTAACAGTTCTCCAAAAATTAATGACTAACCAGTTTAAAGGTTTCTAACTTCAGACTTGAAATAAACCCCCATCCCTTCAGCCACAAGCCCTCTGTACAAAGTCTTGCTCTCCAAAGAAATGTCAGTCAGCCAGTTGCCAGCCAATCCGATGCAGTTGTTGAACTGATCAACAACATTTATTAATTAAAGCAGTCCTACACCTGTATAACTACAGTATAGTACTTAATATTAGGACATTTTTCAAAACGTAGTAACTTTAATCAAAGCCATGGCATTCATCATGGCCACATCTTTGATAGTTATTAATATAAAATAAACAGAACTACATTTACTTGGTAGTAACAAAGCTACAGTATATTAGGACATATTTTTACATTTAGCTGTCAATGAAAGGTATGAGATGTTAATTAAACACATTTTTCTGTCTGTTAAAAGGACAGGAAGTCTTTGATCACTTTAATTAATGTTACACACATTGTCTGTAAACTGAGGTGAAGGTTCAAGATTCAAATGCCAGCACTACTTTCTAAATTCATCTGAGCTTCCTTGGCATTACGTGACAGTTTCTGGACTAGCTTGTCTCATTGTCAGACATCCTGTGCCCTATTGCCATATGGGAAAAGTACAAATAACATTATCTTAAATTCTTTAGCCTACCCTTGTGACAAAGAAGTACACTTTAGCTTAAATTTAAAAGAGTACTTATTATGGAAATAATGTTAACACTTTACAATAAGGTTCATTAGTTAACATTAGTTAATGTATTAACTAACAAGAACTAACAATGAGCAATACATTTGTTACAGTATTTATTAATCTTTGTTAATATTAGTTATTAAAAATACAGCTGTTCATTGTTCATGTTCATGTTCACAGTGCATTAAAGGTGCATTGTGTAATATGTAGGAGGATCTGTTGACAGAAATGCAATATCATATACATAACTATGTTTTCAGTGGTGTATAAAGACCTTACATAATGAACCGTTATGTTTTTATTATCTTAGAACAAGCCATTTCTATCTACATACACCAAGGGTCCCCTTACATTGAAATAGCCATTTTGCGCCGACATGTTTCTACAGTCGCCCCAAAAACGGACAAACGCGATTCGTCATTATGTTGTTCTTCATATAAAACACTGACACAATGATGAACAAGTAACAAAAATATTTGCAATGACATATCATTTAACTGAATAATCAAGTAAACCTAATTTCTTAATTTATCTTTGTAAAGAAACCTAATTGCTTAAAGTCCCCATAAAATCAAAATTGACCCTATTTACTTTGTTAGCGCATATTACTAGTCTTGTGGTGAACAATTAATCCGTGCAAGAAAATATTTAAAAAAAAAATTTTTTACCATGGTAATCTTTAATCAAAATCTGAAAATGCCCCTCCCCTCTGCATTAGAGGACCTTCTCTGATGACGTAGTTTTGAGGAATTGGTTTGGGCAACGCTTAACCACTCCCCTCAAACCGTTAGTCTGCTATGAGCAGAGATGGAGAGGAGGAGCGCTAGAGTAAAACCCTGCCCTCTGTTCAATATTCCTTTTCACTGGGAAATACGTCATAACACTGGAGAAAAGTCGTTTGCAACTTCCGGTTCACGGGGACTTTAACTGGCTACCCTGCTGTCTCAGACGACAACATGTTTTCCTATCGGCCACCATAACTTCTGTTGGTTGCAATTCGCAACCTCACCACTAGATTGCCGCTAAAATTACACAGTACACCTTTAATTAATGTTAACAAATACAACCTTTGATTTTAATAACGTATTAGTAAATGTTGAAATGAATATTAACTAAGATTAATAAATGCTGAAGAAGTTTGTTAATTCATAGTTCATGTTAACAAAGGTAGTTAACTAATTTTAACTAATGAACCTTATTGTTACCAAAATAACATACTTTTAAAGAATGAACTGAGTTGAAAAACAGCTTGAGAATAATATCTCACGTAGTATTACATTTTCCTTAGGCATTTAGTGTCGACAACATGTTAGTTCGCTTGAGAAAAGAACTCTAGAGAGAAGCATTTATGCACTATATTAGTGTCACAATTATGTTCTGTCTTGTCTCCACCTGTTCTCGTTAGTCTGGTTCCCAATCAGTTAAGTCTTGTCAGCTGTTCCTTTTTTAGTCTGCTTGTGTTTTTATACTCCCTGTTCTGTTCTATCCCTTGTCAGTTATTGTTTGTGAACGTGCTGTTTCTGTTAACACGCTGTTACATTAAATCTTATTATCGTCTGAAACTTCCGTCGTCGGTCTGTTTCATCTGCCAAGCTGTAAAAATTAGCCTATTCATTATATTTACTTAA